>NW_014332769.1:149373-171623 GCF_000341935.2 Cephus cinctus
GTTGAGAGGGAGAGAGGGAGAGAGGGAGAGAGGGAGAGAGGGAGGGAGAGAGAGAGAGACGCTTTATTTTCCTCTCGCGACCTTGAATCCTAGATTTTCGAGAAACAAGACGTTTCCACGTGTTAGCGCCTTGAAAAGCGATCGACGACTGATCCCTCTTTCGCATATCGGCCTACTGTTATAACCACTGCCAATTTTCCTATTGTAGATGATACCCATTATCGCATGGATCTGACGTGCAGCCTGATCGTTATGACTTCTCCTTGAAGATTTACCAGGTCCCCGTCTTGATCGTCTTGATCCGAAGCTGCAGGTGATCTATCGTCTTGGTGGCGATCGGTAGATAAATGACGTGCGATGGCACCTCTATCATCTTGTATCCGGGTGGCACGACCGGAAAGAATTCGTGTATGGTGTGCACTTTACGATCGTTGATGTAAGCGCCAGTCGTAACGTTGCATTCGACTCGTAGGGCGTTCACCTTCAGAATGGCGACCGGTACGTCGGACGTGTGTAATTTATTAGCTTGCAGAACACGTTGGGAATCGAATTGAAGGTCAGAAACTTGACGAGTCCCAGAGGGTAATTTTTGTACGGGGAAAGCTCGATAGGAGGGAAGTATTCAGCTTCCGGTATGGAGGAGGTGCCTGATAAAGTCAACGTGAATGAATCCTCCATGATTGCGGACGCTCGACTGACCTTGTGAAATTACATAGCAAGCTTATATAGACGATACTTGTTTTTACGATTTAATTGTCCGCATAGGAACTTTGGACACAAGTGTCCACATGCAAAAGTATCGTACTCCTGATACCGCTCGTAATTGTACTTTACACTACCAACACCGAGATATCCGATAAGATCTAGCGGCGGTCGAAGATTGCCGAAACCGTCGAAATAAATGACTCGATCGTTCAGCTTTTGTACGCGACGCAATGTGTTCCTGGACCATCTTCGTCTTTGGGATTGACGATTGCCGACTCGTACTTGTACAGCCCAACCTTCGGCATAGCGTTCCGCATGAAGACTCCGCGACAATGTGGAATCTTCATGATCTTGGCGTACTTTAGCAGATCCGCATCGGTCAGCGCCCGGCGTGGTAGTTTCACTTCAAGTTTTTTGGCTTCAGATGAAGGGCTGTCCTTTTCTGTAGAGTTTCAAGTACAGTCCTTTGCCTAACGCGATGGCTTCCATCGTCTCGTTGTGCCTCTGCCTTTCTTTCAGTTGTTCCTTACTTGTATTCGCATCGTTCACGGCTTTTCTTCATCTGTCGCACAGTCTGGTACGATGCTCGCGCTTTGAAATTTGAGAACTCAATAAGCGAGACAGATTTCGGATCCAAGCAAAGTGGTACCCATTACAATTTGTGAAATCTATTTCATCTCCATTCGAATAAATTTCTGTTTCTAGCATAAGTAGGTGAGTCCTTTTTTTATCTGATTTTTGCTGACTTAAGTAAATTGGTACTATTTCATTACCACTATCGCTCTCTATTTCACAAACATTTATTGCCAAATCATTCATTTTTTCAAATTTTGGAATATCCTTTAAACCAATGGGAAAATTTAAACCTTCATACCTTAGCACTGAGCTGAAGTGAGGGTACGAACTGATAACGCTTACATTATTTTTAACTGGATGAAGAGCTGCCGTAACGGACCATAGAAAACAGTACGGATCATTGTTTCTAAGGTTCACGACTGCTTTCTTGATTTGTACATCCTTTGGTAGTTGGATGAAGATAGTATCGGCCACCGTGTATCGGTATATATTTATTAATGTTCACCGCCAAGTTTATAATTTCAAGCAATGACCAACCTGATTCCCTCTATTGAAAGTCTTCAATTATTATCAGTATTTTTTTCTCGCACATTTGTATTGAACCAATAGCTGATATCGGTGGACGGTAGTATAACTTCGTTTTTAGTGTTGAAAAACTTGTTCTTCGACAATCTTTCCAGCTTTCATGATCTCAAATTTGCAGGACAAGATGACGTTCACCTTCAAATTTCCGTCCTTTCGAAGTGCGTTTTTCACTCTAGCAATGAACAGTTTTCTTGAATCTTCCAAGAAACGGCCAAGTCCTTGTGTCGCAAGTTTGCAATCACTCCAGTCCTTATTCTTCCCTTAAAGGCAGATTCCAAATGATCCCAACGCATTCTGTCACTTCTTCTCTCTTTCGCTGTTCCTCCACCTCTTTTTCGAAGTTTTTGTTTAAATTTTTCGTTCAAAGATTTGAGGATTCCGATCGTTGTTAAAATTTTGGTTTTCTCTTCGATCGTAAGAGTAACGTTTCTCAAAATTTTGTTTGAAAGTCTGATATTTTGAGTGCCAAATTTCGTCCATTTTTCAATTTCTGCAATCGATGAACCCTTCTTCAGAAGTTTATACGCTCCTTCCATAATCTCGATCAACTTTTTACACTTTGCAGAATCCATCTCGTTAATAGCAATAATGCACTGAAGGTTTAATAAACAATGATCGCTGCGCATCATCGAAGGGCCTTTTATACGAAGGTTTCAAGGTTTTCCTGTAATTGTTTTGCATCGGTTCGAGCGATAAGACACCTACCTGAATTGCGCACTTTGAGCTCGAACTGTACATCAAAAAGTTTCCGAAGTGCACAAAGGGTCGCTTATCTTTTGCGAGTAATTCGATACTCTGAATAACAAGGTCAAAACAGTGTTCGGCTGCCGCCTGAAGTCTGCATGGGGGGTCGGGGGAGTCATCGAAAGCTTCGGGGAGGGGGCTGCCATTCGAAACCTGCACGGAGGCTTCCTGGAATCGAATGGCTGACAAATTTCCTGGATTCGATGCTGTTGCATCCTCGATGCGCAATTCTGCGAAATAACGTTCGAGGTCAAGACGGCCGAAGACTGCCGTTTGAAATCTACACGGATCGGGGTTGGGGCAAGGGGCTCCATCAAAACGTCCCGCGAGAGGACCGTCGGCTCTGGGAGCAATCTTCAGGGACTTAGCACGGACACAAACCGTCGAAGGTTTGTGTTGTTGTGTAGAACCTTCTAGAAGGTTCTAGAAGCTTCCAGAATGTTCTAGAAGGTTCTCGATCGTGTGTAATTCCTAGAATCGAGCGCAAAATTCCCGAAATGTGACGCAAAATTCCCGGAATCGAGCAAAAATTCTTAGAATCGAGGGGTCTTGATAACGTCACTTCCGGAAATTGTGAGCGCACACGTTGCTAACTTAGCACGAACACGCACCTTCGAAGATCCTAGAGTGTCGGTATATGTCGGTGCAGGAATCTGTATCCAAAACCGGCCCTGTTATACTACTTACCCAGTCTAAAGTAACCAAATCTAACCGAAATGCGAGGCTTCTATCCACACTCGTAGGATAACACAAGAAATGGAGGAATGAAGAGTAGCGAATCTTAATGTGGGCCGAGATAACGACATTGTTCGTAAGTTGACTGCTTGATGTCGCTTAACGTCGATTCTCGTTGGGGTAGCTGCTTTATCTGGTGTCTCCGTCGGGTATTGTGGTCCAATAGATTTTCTATATCTATAGTTTGAGAGATGCTGGATGCTGCTAGAGTCGGCGCAAAATGAGGACAGATTCGGGGGTACGAGGTGTGTGGGCGTGGTGACGGGCGAGAGGGAAGGACGAGGAGTACAAGGAAAAGTGGGGCGGTTTGTCAAACTGCCTGCGGGTTTCGCGAAACTTGGGATGGGATCGGAATTGTGAATGGCCTGGGTGGTGGTGAGACTGCTGAGGGTGCGCGGCCTCGGAGAAGGTCAAACAGTAGTAGGAGGTTTGAGGGTTCGAGGGATAGAAGATAGGGGTAGCTGTGCCAAACGAGAACTCACTCTTATTCAGTTCGCTCTCAGTTAGTCGATACACAACCCGACGTGTCCCAGTGCCTTTCTGCTGGTCTAGTCGGTTTTTTCGACAACTTTCTCTCCTTCCTCCTTTGCTATACCTTCATTTATTTCAACCTGCCTCTTCTTTGCGCACTATCTGTATAACTTGTCTTTGTCGTGGTCCTACTGATGTTTATTCGCTTCGTTGCTTCTTAATACTGTCTACGTGAATTTTCTATATCGAACAGAATTACGTTGTAAATTATGTAGAAAGTTCCTGCACCGTGTCCCTAATTCGACTGCGCTTCGAAGTGACGTGTATTCGCGTGTGGCAAAGTGGGCGTTGTCCTTCAGAAACAACACTAATCGGTTCTGTGTTGATATTTAGTTTATGGATGACACGCCCTTTACACGATTACCACGCCCTCTTTCAACGATTTACACGCCTATTTTCACAACGAAAACGCCTGTTTTTACCATAAACACCCCCTTTTTCTAATACGACTGCCCATTTCTCTAATTATCCTCCCTTCTTTAACGATTTCCACGTCCCTTTTTCCGATCGCAACGCTCTCCGAAGATCAGTGACTCGTCGTTATCTAATTTCATTCTCTATGCTTAGTGGGAATTCTTGTGATTGTACGTGAAAAATGTGTGTCTACGTGAATAGTCATGATGATACCTATGACATTTCTTGATTTTGAGATAATAGTGTAAAAATGCCAGTAGTTGAAGGGGACGACGACGAGGACAATAATAATGACGATGACAATGGCTGTCGCAAGGAGGCGCAGCAGCAGCATTGGATGGATGAGCATTGCGACTCATTACCACAGACCGTCTGCAGTTCTCGCACAATTGGATCCGAACAAAGTGAAAATTACATATAATTTAATATGTTAAATGCATTATTAACACTTTGCTGACCGGTCACGAGTTAACTCGTGTTTGCACTTACATTGGTTTGTGCAGTTTTTAAGCCAAAAACAGAGGAGGTCTCGGCTGCACGGGATAGTTTTAGAATTGGCTTGAAATAGCCTGTCAGCAAACTGATAAGTTTCTGATGCACACCTCTATGATTACTCTTTCTCGTCTTGTATTCATTTTAAACATTTTCAAGGAACAAAAGTAAACCTGTGATGCATACATTCATATAATACAATTTTCATGAACTATGAAACGCTAGCCCAAAATCGATAATACTTTACCGGCAAGGCAAGATTAGGCAGAAATATATTAGTCAGAAATGTTTTCGTTCGACAGAACTGATATTGGGAGTGAACTTGTGAGGTTAATAACCAAGGATATAAAAACAATTGAAACGATTCAAGTATTTGCCTATCCTCAAAGTCGGAAATAAACTCAATTTTGCCCCAACCCATCCGGAAGTGTATATAATGATATTATCATTTTGTATTCCCGTTACCTTCTCTAATAAGATTATACGCCGAATAACTTTTAGAACAATCGTAGTAACGCTATTTCAAATATCCGCAACCTCAAAAGGTTTTATAAACTTTATGTGTAATAAGAGAGTATTTAAGTTAATGGCTTCTTAGCCACGAACTTTTTCCGTCGTTTTCCACGACCCTTGGTGGAGAACTTTTATTATCTTCTCTTCTTCTCGAAAAAGGAAACACCTGACCGAGAAACTTTTACGGGCCTTTTTCTTAGATCTCAAATGTCCGTGCAAATAGATTTTGCATTACCATGGGAGTTATAGGAATTGTTCCGTGCAGATGCGTTACAGAAATAACATGGAAATGAGATTAGCGATAGATTTCGAAATTTGCTATCAGTGCTGCGTGAACGGAGCAAAATGTATAGTTGTCATTACAAAAGCAATGGTTAGTACATGGACATTAATAAGTTATAGTGAAAAATCTAAATCTTGACACAATTTTTGACGTCATTCTAGACTAGAATTTTTTGTTAACCAAATACTAACAATTACATTAATAAGTTTAATTTTGCGTATGGGAATAGCGCTAATTCTCTCAGATGTAAAAATGTAAATACGGGCATTACATTGTCTGTGATACTTGGAACGAATTTTGAAACTCAGCTTACAATCGTGATTGTATATACGATATATCTTTAGATGCTCGACAAAAACTTGATAGAGCACAAATTTTGTTATTTCGTGTGATTAGGCTCTCGCCATTTTCCTCTCTCCCATCGCAACGTTTTCTATTTTTTTTCCTGACCTTTTTTTCATTTCTTTTCCCGCCATAGGCAAGTCTCGCCCTATTCGTCATATTGGATTTTCATATGGAAATTAGGATCGGATAGCTTTAAGTTAAAAGAAGTTGAAAAGGGAGCGGAAGAAAGTGCCGGGTCGTCCACTCACCACGAAATTTGCATTGAATTGATTTCGAATCGTTCGAAATTGATTAAGGATTTTCAAAGGAGATGATTGATAGTAGTGGATATCGTCATAAATTTTACCATAGAATTCAGTAGCCTCTTCCTTACGAATCTCCTTCTCTCTTCATCGCTCTCCTTGATTGTCTATCTCCGTCTTTCCTTCTTACATTCATTTACCTATTTCTCTTTAAGCCCACTCACTAATACGAGAGCAGCTTAAAGAGGGAATAAAAGGGGAAGAGGAGCGCCGTAGTTTATCCAGTTTCAGTTTCGCGCTCTCAGGGGAATCCCCATTCGTAGCCGTGCAAAGAAAGAAGAGTATTTGAGATAGTATAAAAGGGGATAGCATAAAAAAAATATGTTAAAAATTTGTCATAACGAGAACTCCCGACTTCAAACTCCGAACTCCAGACTCCAGGGACTGTCTCTCGTTATGTCAAATGATACGGTAATAACGACTCACGGGATTGCGTTTTGTACATTAATGAAGAGAACATTGCGTATCAACGTAACAATGTAACCTAACCTAACCTAAAAGTTAACGTTCCTACGCGTCAGTTATGTTTTACGTACCCGGATATTCCGCGGCTCTTATTTTACATCCGACATCGTACGTATCCATTTTATTAGCGTCACTGGCAATCGACACGATTACCATCTTCTGACTGACCACGACTTCCGCTCGTAATTCTCTTTCTCTTCGCTCTGCTTACATACAGACGCCGATGCTTCCTGGTATTACGGAACAAAATATTCTCCCACGCTTGGTACAGGATCGATATGCGATCCCTTTCAGCACATGAGCCCTCGTTAGGTAACCTGTCAACGCCAGAAACCAGTTCTATTGATTACTGTGATCCTCTTCTAAACTGCTGATCCATCGCATATTACCATATTACCAAATATGAACACATATTTTTTATCGCGGTAATATAAACGGATGCGAATTTCCTGCTTCCCTTTGCAAGAAAAATAATCCGATACCTTTCCTCGTAGCTGTAACAGTCGCTCTGCGACTATCAAGGCGTGACAGTCGAATTGAAACAGCGTTTAAAGTATTCTGATTTTTGTGCAATTGATCAGCAATGTCGCACCGTATAGACGAGACGGCGTTGGACAACTGGCGTAAACGTAATGCCGTAAAGAAACAGTTGCTGTTTGTGAAGTATGCACATGTGAGTTTCAGATAAGAAGGATGGTTTAACTGGTGAAAAGCGTTTTTAGAGAGAGAGAGAGAGAGAGTGTGTGTGTGTGTGTGTGTGTGTGTGTGTGTAAGTAATAATGGTATATATGGGAATAATTGTCACATAAGTAGGACGATAAAGCTTTTTGTTAAATATTTGAATAAAAAGCTTGACAGGTTTTCAAGCCGGATAGAAACTCTTCCCTTAATTATCCGGAGATTATTCGGGTTTTAGCTTCGTTGAAAAAATAATTATCCGTCCCTCTTGCCACGGTAGAATCTAATTTTCGGCAGAACCAATTTATTAGGTTAAAGACAATTTGCCATTTAATTGTTCACTCTATTTAGATGAGAACCCTCGTATTCCCATGTTACGTCACTGTAACTTTAGAGCAAGAGTTACGGACTTTTCGAGAAAGAATTGTATTTTACATTCTTTACATATGTTTTTGCGTGATCGGAGAACATTATTGTGAGTTCTGTGAAAACAGAAGGACATGACGTGTGACATAACACAGCATAACGTTGCACGATTTCGTACTTCAGGACTTAAAGAGAATGTACGTAGAGAAAAAGTTTCTAAGACGACATGAGAAATAACACGGGAAAATGTATCTCGTTTTAAACAAATTTCCCCTACATTGCAATTAAATTAATGACAGTTGTTTTATGACATTCCATAATAAAGTTTTTAAATCATAAAAGATACGAAACGGGATCGCACTAAGAATAAAAGGAATAAAATTCAGAAATTGCTAGAACAATAAATTATCCGTGCGATACGCGAAACTTTTCGCTTCCATTACGAATATGAAGGAAAGTCGAACGAAGCTGAATTGTCGATAATATTAAAGTCTTTACATCGACCCGTTAAAGCGAAAGAGAGAAAATGGAAAGAATGAGAGAACAGAAGTTTATATTCTCATGGTTCAATTCGGTCTACGAGGGATAACCTTAAAATAGAATTCTGCAGTCTCGCGTCATCAATTCCCTAACCCGATGAGATAGAGAGAGAAAAGATAGAGGTGAGAGGATGCGTGAGAGACGTGCTGTTCTTCTCGGAAAGAGAGAAAGCGAAATGGCTGGGAGAGAGTGAGAAAGTAATAGAGGGAGGGAATCAGAGAATTGGTCATGCGCCTTGCTTAGGGTTAGGTTAGGTTAAACTGTTCGTTTCAGAAGGCAGCTTTTAGTTTGTTGCGCCCCTCACTAGAGAACGGATCGAGAAATCCTTTTCGCGACGGAAAGCATACAAAGACAAGCAGAATACGAGAGAAATAAATTAATGTGATAAAATTAAAAAAAAAGAAATAAAAAGAAAGACAAGATTTTTTTTAAGTGCGAACAATTATTTTGAAAAACGACGGAAAAGATGCGATGTTTAAAATGGTAATTTGTCAGTTACCGACGGAACTATGAACGATAATTTATTTTCTACCATTCTTATGTTCTTCGTATTTTATCCACTCGATAACTCGACGATGACACGTAATGATTTTGACATTGTCATCGTACGTGACGATCAGCGAAGTGATCGAGTCGTCGAAAAATAGAGAATGACGGAATCGCCGACGGTCTCGATCGGCAAGTGCACCGACGAACGATCCGATCGGACGATTATACTGGTAAATAAATAAACAACGCTTATCTTATAGGATATCGGTAAAGAAGTCTTACCGATTGTGGGTTAGTGTCCATGCTTTTTCACCATTTTTAAAAAATTACTCATTGGGGTGGGATAATTTTTTATTTGTTTTTTCGCGTTCTCGTAATTTGTGTACTTACTTCTTTTTATACCTAAAATTTTCTTTCTATTTCTCTTTCTTCTATTGTTACAGCACATACAAGATATTAACAGTCAGGTAGCGCAATTTCGGGATCTACTTATTAACATCGGCCAGCCACGGGATTGTCCAGAGTTAAGAGAGAGGATAAGAAAACTTCGAAGAAGCTGCGTCGAGGCTTGTAAGAACACATCGCAATTGGTATTGCCGCAAATGCGTAGGTAGGTCGAAGGAATTTAATAAATTTTACGAAAATGTTATGTCTTTGAATTGTGGCTAAACATCTAAATTATACAATACATAAAGAAAAAGTAATCCACCTCCGTGCAACAGTTAGCTGCTCAATCAACGTTCAGATTATAATCTATCGATCGAGTCTCGCGCTGCAAGTTAACTGATACACGTATAACTAGAATTGGCTGCAAGTCAACCCTTCATTCTCACCCTTATGCCAGTTTTGCACGCCAACATTTTTTACTTTTACCCCCACCATTTTTCAATCATCATTTCTATTGTGTTGCTGCTATTTTCTTTTTACTTCGCTTCACTCTTTCTTCTTTGTCGCCTTTCTCGCGAGGCATAAGTTTACTGTATAGAAATTATGCGAAATTCGCACGCACGAGGGGGCATGCCAAAACGTGAATTAAAAGAAAAAAAGAATAACGGGACGCGTCTCATTTTTATTTGTCTCGCTGTTAATTAACAGCTACATACGATGTAGCGCCTTTTTTACGAAGGAATGTGATATAGCTTTAAAATGGTATTCTATTCCAAAAATGAAAATTCATAAATTCCGATTAACTGATTGATAACGACGCTTTGGATAAAGATTAACTCTTGGACGCTCTGTTCTTTCCGGCATTATTTAGAGTGCTTGCCGTTTGCTTATCAGTAAGCCGTTCCTGCTGCGAAGTCACTTTGCAAGTGTTTTCGAGAAAATATTGTAATTAAGATTCACATGAATATTTAATGATCGATGGTACTCCGAATTGGAAATCCATGTTCTTTAGGGCTCAGTAGTTCGTTCATTTTACCCTCATAAGGCAACAGTGTTTTGTAACGAAATGCTGCCTTTTATTCCAATTTATGCACGTAAGTGATGCTGTGTGAGAGGCACTCCATTTTAATTTGAATCTGAACGATTTTGATTGATCGTAATATTCGAGTGTATATTCGCTTGTGTTGTAAATCATAAGTAGGCTGTACACATAGGCAAGCGATTCAACATTCAAATGTTATTGCACACTGTTACATTCATACGAATTTTTTATTTTTATTTTTTTAAACTTCCAACATTTTTTCTAATATTGACTTTATAGATTTGTCAAACAACTATGATAATTTTTACTTTGGATATTCAAGTCTCTAGCCCGTCTTTAATTTTTGATATTTTCAGAAATGCAACTTGTTTTATACGATCGAACCGTCTTCGTTAATTAAGAACTTGGTAATAAGGCAGTGTTACATATTGTGGACCTAGATAATTTAAGGCTATATTGAGCAATAAAGATATCAAAAAGTTTGGTGAGAAAAGTGAAAACCAATAAAATTTTTTCAACTTAACAAAAGAAGCGCTGTACTCGACATTAGATTTTTTAAGGCCTCTCAAATGCGTCGGTTTAAATAATTAATCATTTGTATACTGAATTTACAAATGATTAATGAAAACTGAATATGTATATGTAAAGTTTTATACTAGCGCCATTTACCAAGAAGACGTTTCCCTACTGCTGCAATGAAAATCAATAAAGGACAATGAATTTCTTTAAAAAACCTATAAAATTTTCCATCACCCAATATATAATTAACGCTAAAAGCTTTAAAATATTTGCAATATGCCTATTTACTTACTAAATATGCCTATTAATAAATTCTTTTCACGCAATATTCAATTTTGAGGTAGCAGTTATTATAGTATACTGTACCATAACTGTACATACATAGTACACTGCGAGTACAAGTGTGTAGGCAAGTATGTGTTATTCCCCATTCTTCCTACGAAAGACACTTTTTAACACACATTTGTGTTATAACTAACTGACTATCATAGAGAGGATAGGGAACAACACACTTCCTTAGACACTTGGATTTGTAGTATATAACTTTCGAAATCAATTCCGTCATATGCTATCAATTAAAGTATCATTAGGTCTACAAGCTATACAAAATATGCAAACATTTCGTGGAACTAGGTTAAGAACCACGATCTCGTCAGGAGCGGCACGTGTCTGCACTTTAGAGTCGCACTCGGTCATTCGAAAGAATTAAATATTTAAACAGCTGTTAGTATGGTATCAAAATAATAAAAACTTCAATTTGTCCTCTAAATTTCCCAATACTTTTTTACGACTTTCATATACAATCAGCTAACAACATAAGCTTAAAATATTTTAATCTTCTCGAAGACAATTTTATAAGGACACTACCAATCCGCTGATAAATAAGGAAAATTATGTACTTATTTTATTTTTTCGATAATTCACGTCATTAATCCACTTCGCAAAAACTTTGTTGCTCTATCGTTTCCATTATGGCCTCCATCCTCTCAGTTTCCGGTTCCTAGAAGATCTGCCGTCGGCAAACAAACAGACTATAAAGGAAATGCCCCCGGATAGAACGTGTAAAAATAAAAAGAAAAGGAAAGTTCCGAGGATTCTTACAACTGTGTCGTACAATGAGTAACAGAGGTGAACTCTGCCGCAGCTTTTCCAGGTACTTATTATACTCAGGTCAGCCGCTCTCCAAGAAGGGTCTAGGGTCCGTTTTAATGAAACTCTAAATATTTCATGCAGTACTTGGCTAGTTTCGATTTGAGCTTTAATCGTAAAGAGATAACAGCTCCTCTAGATAATCATTTCCGGATAATAATTTTCCTCTTCACGCACTGCGAAACTTCAGTAGAAATTATTTTTCAGCCAATATAATGCGAGGACGAAAGTATTCTTCGAAGTTTTGTCATTTAGCACAAAGTTCCATACTGCGTGCACACAACCATTCCAATTAAGCTATTAGCAACGATTAAAAGAAAAAACAATTCGCGACTAATAAAAATTTCACTAGTATACTGGAAATTTTCAAAAGTGCTAGACTTCAAATTGGTTTCTTTTATTTTGTTTACCTTAATTCCCTTATTTCTACTGTAAAACGTCTTCTTATATACGTATTTTACAGTTTGTGTTAGGCGACGCTTATAGCTATAAGCATGCAAATGGTAAAATTGATTAGCTTTAACGTCCCGAGTCACCGTCACTTCGTTTCCATTAACGAGGTAAGAAAAAAAGAAGCGCAGAATACGTAATAAGGTCGATAGAGTGAAAAGAAGTTGTCAGTACTTTAGACAAAAGATGTTTATCAAAGGAGAATCAGCCCATACTTTGGATAATTGAATTCTAAGAATATTTCAGGATCCTGACAATGATGGTCAAATGTTTGACCTCGCACACGCTGAACACATTAAAGGGGTTGTTTCAGTTTTCCTTTTCTTTATTTTTTTAAACATGCTTTCTTTCGTGAGTCAAATAGCTTTGTCCCATATACGCTTGGACTTCTTGTTAATTGACGCTTTCCCAGCAGTGGAAGTACCAGACCACGTAATGAACCCTGAAGCAAGATCAGAAGCACTTACAAGGAAGGTCACATTACTGTACCCCCACAACCTGGGTTGAAAAAATTATATTTTGTAGTTCACATCAAAGTATAAACCCTCACACAAAATGGGCTGCGCACTTGCATATTTAAGGGTGAAATTAATTCCTCAAAATCGGTGATTTTTTCGTTTTTCGCTGATATCTTCGAAACTAAAATAAATACGGCAAGAGTTTAAATAGCAAAGTTATTAATTTTTCAGTGCTCTGTAATAATATGTAGTTGAAAATTATATGAAAATTTGGTATTTATTTTATTTTCATAAAAAACGTGTTTTTTATATATTTTTCTTCATCTGATCATCAAAAAAGTTCTTACTTTACCTGAAAATTCAACAAGATTGATAAATTTGTCAAACGGAAAATGTTTACATACTTATATATGTTTAGTATATTCAGGTATGCTGTTCTACTCTTGTCTTATTGTACTCATAAAGCATTTACTTCTAGTTTAGTTTTGTGCATCCATTTTAGTACAAGCGAATAAGTATCAGATGGTTTTTTTCCATTCTATATAAAACTTTATTTAATATACATGTCTTCATTTTATTTACTAGAAGCCTTTAATTCATGTATTAGAGCTATTAAGATGTCTACACGGAGAGAAGGATCTGGTACAAAGTACCAACTATCGAGTAGAAAGTACCATAAAATTCTCGTACATGGAAACTATAGCGACATTCTGGCAAATATTATTATAAAACAAAAGAAATTTTACTAGATAATATAGTAATTTTTGTTATCACAGATGTTGCCATGACTTTTAATAGTTTTTATATGAAAACTGATACTTTTTACTATAAAGTATGGTAAGCGGTGTGGCTGTTACCGTGAATTGCCGTATTATATCCATAAGTATTGACATTTGGAAATTATAACCTCTTAACCTCAATCGTATACGAAACACGCCGTTAATTACTATTTCAGAGAAAACATTTGTTTGAATGGGATATTATACTTGTTTCCTCTCGAATAGTAATTAGCTCATAAAATACTTAATTATTTGTCTACATTGTCTACGGGAAGGATCAAAAAATTATGTTACGGAAAAATTACTATTTTGGTTCGGTAAAAATTTCTATGGTACTTGTAAGACTTCCAATATGTCCTCTGGTAGCGCTGCTGTACCATGCTCCCTTGGTAGATTTTACTTTCATGGCTTAGCAACTTCTACCAGATCCTTCTCTCCGTGTAGTACTCATGAAAACAGGAGGAAAAAGCAGGTCATGCACTTATCAGTTTCTTCACTTTCATATTATGGAATATATTCATTACAATAATGATACTCCTCAAAGAAGTGTTTGAGACACAAAGGTTTTTTGCACCACGAACATGTTATAACAGCTAAATCACCACAAATGTGACATCGCGGTTCCGAATTATCTCCAAAACCAAACGTCACCGGATTAATGAACTCAGGGGGTGCTTTTTTCTGTGTAGCCACTTTTGTACCATGCATATTTAAACATATTAATATAATATGGGCAAGAAAGTTAATTGTAAAACAAGGGACTGCAGTTTGATGATGTTATTTCTTAAATGCAGATTTACATCGCTACCGGAAAGAATTACTACATCTGAAAAATGCCTAACAAAATTTTGCCATATTCGAAAATCAAACACATCTAATAGTTGTATTTGCCCTGTTGTTCCTTTTGGAATAATATCTAATACAATTTTGTTGTTAGGAAGAGTTACTATATTAACTATTTCTGGACAGTGTCCACTCCAGGAGTCGATTAAGAGTGCACGCACTGGTGTCGCGAATATTCGGAAAATAGATTTCGATCAGCTACTGTTTTACGTTTGAAAAAAATAACTCTCCGGTTTAATGAGTTCTTGAGACGGAAAAAACGAATGTAGATTGATATCATTGACTTTTGAGTCGAAACAATTAAGTTTATTATGTCAAAATAGAGGAAAATGTATAAAGTAACACGTTTTTTATGAAAATAAAATAAATAAACAATTTCTATATAATTTTCAACTACATATTATTGCAGAACACTGAAAAATTAATAACTTTGCTATTTAAACTTTTGCCGTATTTTTTTAGTTTCGAAGATATCAGCGAAAAACTAGGAAAATAAAATAAATAAAAAATTTCTATATAATTTTCAACTACATATTATTGCAGAACACTGAAAAATTAATAACTTTGCTATTTAAACTTTTGCCGTATTTTTTTAGTTTCGAAGATATCAGCGAAAAACAAAAAAATCACCGATTTTGAGGAATTAATTTCACCCTTAAATATGCAAGTGCGCAGCCCATTTTGTGTGAGGGTTTATACTTTGATGTGAACTACAAAATATAATTTTTTCAACCCAGGTTGTGGGGGTACAGTAAGGTGACCTTCCTTGTTAGACATTCCAACAGGAAAGTTAATACCATCCTCGAGAATTTACAAAATTTTTAAGTAATTCAGAATCTCTGCTGAATATACATATTGCGGCTGGTTTTCCCTTGGCACGATGTGAGCGATTTCATCAGACTTTGGCCACCCGTATTTTATTTGCTGTGCTACGTGGATTCGGTCGTTATTATTTTGAACGCAGATATCCCGGAGACAGTGCATCGTATCAAAAATTATAAAAGATGAAAGTTTTCTTTTTTTAGTATCTACAATAAAAAATATTAAAACATTTTTTCGAGTAATTTAAACAGGTTTTCAAAAAAGAGAAATACACAAAATATTTTTTCCTGACCAAAGCCTCATCGATATCGGTGTTACGGAATTTTTTTAATATTCTGTAGACAAAATATGAATTTTATGCAAAATTACAAATTGGGACACCCAGCCGTTTTCTAATCACAATTTTTTTTAATTTATAAGAACACTAATTTTTGTTAAAAATCTGAAACAAAAATAAATAAACAAATAAATTCTAATAAATTAAACAAAAGTAATGCGGGCTTTAAGTTTATAACCCTAAAGACAGTCTCAACCCTGAAAAATACAGAGATAATTTAATCAAAAAAATTATCGATGGGGCTTTGATCAAGAAAAAATGTTTTGTGTATTTGTTTTTTTTTTTTGAAAACAGGTTTAGATTACCCAACAAAATTTTATAATATTTCTTTTTATTGTAGATACTAAGAAAACACAAAACTCTCATTCTTTATAATTTTTGATACGGTGCACCGTCTCCGGGATATCTGTGTTCAAAATAAAAACGACCGAATCCACGTAGCACAGAAAATAAAATACGGGTGCCCAAAGTCTGATGAAATTGCTTATGTATAAATAAATTTAGATCTCTGCAAATACATATTTGCATTAATTTCCTTGGCTATTTTACTGATTATTGTAAAGATTGAATGAATAATAATTTTTATAGAAATTGTACCGAATTGGATAAGTTGATTTCATGAGTTTACGAACATTGGAGCTTACCGTACATGCCTGCCGATCCTATGAAATAATCATTAGTCACCGATGCACTTACAAATTAGCCACGAATGCATCTATCAAGAATCCAATTAATTCAATTAGGGTTTTACTTGTTAAGAGGTACAATTATTTAGAACGTTTCCAACCCCTAGAATCCCCATTAACGGAAGGGCTTTTTTTGCAAATGAATTATTGAACTTAGCAAGGAGTTACATGCTTCTCCAGATGATTCTATGAAAGGGAAATCACCAAATGCATTCTAAATCATCAATGAACTTTGAAGATTTAGTCTCCCTTTTGGAAAATGTATCAATAAATGATTGCATTCAAATATTGATATCGCTATCGGTAACAGTGTTCCTCTTTCCGTACTCATAAGAACTATTAATTAAATATAAATCCCATAAGTCAAACGGATTAAATGCATATTATCATTCGCTTCATTAAAAAAATCGCAATTGATTGCTGCAAGCGCGAAATTTAACGACAACCAAATAAACGAGGAAGACGAGTGCATGATACAGGAGGGAGGTTGACTGCAATGTACCAGTTAGATCATGAAGTTCGTGGAGCCACAGATAGACATTGTGACGTCAAAAGTGTCAATAGAATTTTAGTACGAAAAAAAATCTATAAGTACCTACAATGTGTTCTCCTTAGATTTATGACTCCCAGTTTAAACTTTCTAACCAAATCTACGTCATAGTGCCGCTCGATATTTTTTATTAATCCTTCTAGTCTGTGCAGAAAGTGTAACTACTGAAATTGATAAATTCACGGCGGGAACGTTATCGGGCATTAATCTTCTTGTCTTAATAAGTATTAGTATCTGTTAGTTTCTGTAATTATTCACTTTATACAGTTAGGAGCAAATGATATAACGGAACTTAGCCTCTACAAAATGCAATTTTATTTACAAATCCTTCACCCGAGACTGATAAATCTAATAGAGGCACGTTGCGTGTGTATATCGTTTTGGAGGGAGAATTACTCATTTTTTATTTAAAATTGATATTCATCATTTTCTATCGATCGAAAGTTGATTTCGTTTACGATCTAAATGTTTGTATGCTGCTTTTTTTAACCTTTTCTAATTTATATTTTTCAGTGCTATGGATCTTGGCATACCTGCGGACAGTCCAAATTTGGTTTTACTATTCTTCGTAAGTCAACTTTTCCTGCGTGAACTCTACAAAAGCAAAAATCTAGTGCGCATCGTCCCAATGGACATGTCTGGATATTACGGTAAATCATATGCCGAAATGACCGTAATTTACAAATACCAACTGGCGGAAACACATTTGGGTTATTTAAAAAAAAAATTTTTGTTTGCGGCTTCTTTTGTATTCGTCATTGTTATAATACAATAGTTATTGTCACAATAGTTACAAATACTTACTATACTAGCGCTACACATTCATCTTACATAATGTATACATACAAGTGATATGACACAGTATTATACGAATCAGCAAGTATTACATGATTGTAGTACATCTTTGCTTACGAAGCTTCAAATCAGTATGTTAATCCGTGTAAATTCATAATCATTTCAGAGAGTAAAGCTGGTCCTTCAAATATTGGCAACGTGATATCCCAAATCCTCCTGTGCAAGCAAATAACGCCAGATTTCAACGAAGAGGAAATTTGCAGCATCCGTAAGGATTCCGAGGAGATAAGTGCGCTGATAGCAGAGCTTCAGGAATTCATGCCACAGTCCGAAGCGGACACGGGTAATTAAATGGAATATAAAAAATTGCAGAAAAAGAAAGTAAGATTATCATTTAGCAGCGATATTTCTACAAGAGGTTCTTTGATTTTCAGAACGTACGGTCGCCCTTCAGGAACTAGGAACTCGTCCCAGTCGCAACAATGGGAACGGAAAGAGTTTTCGTTGGGACAGCAATACCAGACATCCCTCTTACTTCCGAGGAGGTTTCAATCTACTCTGTTGCGCCGCACGGCCTAATTACATCTGAACCGCCCTCTATCGAGGATTGTCCTTTTGACGTCTTGGTCGGACATCAAATCGAATGCTTAGAATCTTACCAAGCTCAATGGAGATTATCCTTCTATTATGTGGTGCGGATAGTCTATCAGTACTAGACTATGCGCCCATTTCGTATTATCCTTCATCGGATAACCACTTACTTAACTCTTGTCTACTCAACTAAGAGGATGATCCTATTTTCCGCTGCCCGCTCATCGCCTCTCTTCTTATCACTGTAAGACGCAAGCCGGTTGTTACACTTCTATAGGGCACCGCCGATATAGATATTATACAATTTTTGGGTCCAAACTTTATGAATTCCATATTCTCCAACTGAGGGAACACAATAATTAAAAGAAAAGAAAACGTAAAAAGATACAAGGGGAGGACGCAGAGTGTAGTTGATTAAAAAAAGGAAATTAAGAGAGCAAGAGCTCAGGATAAATATTAATATTCGCCCTTTGCGATATCCTCTATTATTATAATTATTATTATTATATACTAGTACGGATTATTCAATTAATCCGTGGAACGTAGAACGAGCTAGTTGTGATAATTAGTTCCATTTTTGAACGTGGAGCAGCTCCAAGAGTTTGATATTTATTAATTATTATTCTTAGACCGACCAATGAGAAAAAATATATATATATTATCCATTGATTAATCGTAGTAGATAAAAGACTTGATTACAATGCGGGTATCTTGTAGATTTATAGAAATTGTTAGAATCACATTTTGACTGTACTCTTAACCGAAAGGGATTATCAAACTATATTTTAAAGAAGTCAATATTATATAATTAGTGCTAATTAGTATTCTAACGTTTTTGCAAGTAAGCGGACCAACCTTCGGTGATACAAAACTGGTACTATACGTCGGTGTCGTATTTACTAATGTGATGCATGGAATGTCGAGAGTCGAAATTAATACTTATATATTAAAGTTTGAATTTTCATTTACTACTATTATGAATTTCAAGAAGTTGCTCTCTGGCCTGTGGAGTCGTTGGAAATATTTTACAATAACGACTTCCTTCTCCGTAGTTTTCGATAGTGATATTATTATAGTGATGATAAGATTTAATGAGCACCTTAATAGATATATTAGGGTATTTTAACAAGGGTTTCGGGAAATATATCCAGAAAGAATGGACGTCGTTTTAGAATTACTTGGAGTTTTCATTAATTCCTTTGCCCACTCTAATAACTGGTCAATACATGCTAGTTATTTTTATTAATTTTATTAAAGTGATTTATTCACAAATATCTTTTGCTTAAAAAATTTTAATAGCATTCTTTAGTTGACGTACCTTTGCTCTTAAACATTAAGGAATATTTGCAAAGGATGGACTAAATTATTTCCTCTTCTTTGAATGGATGCTAGTTGATATTACAGGCATTGAATAAGTTTCTTGGGAGATACGATTGAGATAATACAATCCTATCAAAGAAAATAGGAAACACGTAGTTGTTGCCACTCGATGAACCATCCCTGAGGCGATCAACGATACAACCAAAGCCACGAACACTAAACCAAATCGTAAATATCATATTAATTAAGCCTTTTATATAATCCATATGCATGGTGAAAACCAAGGCAAAGTGAGCTATTTAGTGAAATTATTCAGAATACAAAACAAATAGTATTTTCACTACATATTATTTACAAATCTATTTGCTATCATTAATATATTGTTATCCAAGGGAATATATGCAAGTATTCCTAATTTTTTAGAATTTAGTTAAATTTTAAGGTGAACATGTCCCACTTTGTCCTAGTCTCCTGTACTGTCTCTAAAGCATATACGCACCCTCTGGAAAAAGTTTAGACTGGAAGGATTTGCCAAACACGGTAGCCTCTAAATTACTCAATGCAGTGAGTAAGAATACAAAAAGTAGAGAACCAATGTAACCACCAAATACAGTGTGCAGCTGAGACGATGTCAGCCACCACTTGTACATTTGCATACCAGAAAAAAGTATGACAGTCAGAATGGAAGACAGAACAAAAGAGACACCACTGGTAGCCGCTGTAATAAAACACAAAAACTTTTAGAGTCGTGTTATATATCTTACCAGCTCGTATATTTTACTGAACGGTATCGCAATAACCTTGACCATTCCTGCATACTCACCCATTGATATTATTTCACTATTTTCTTCGTAATTTTCCGAAACGATGAATAAACTTTTTACCAGCTGTGCTGAAGTTATACTTTAACTTTTATTTAGACCCGGTGCAATAGGTTCGTTCGTGCAAGCGTTTTTACGTGCTCCGAAGTACTACAAGTATGTTCGAAAAATAAGTCGAGAGCGTAAAGTGAATCGTTGCTTCTCTGGGGGTCGAATATGTAACTAAAATGTAGTGAAAATGATAAAAGAGAATAGTTGTTAGCCAATCGTTGTACTTGTCTTCTTTCGACCCTAACACGCGATTGGCTAACAGCTATTTACTTTTCGTATTTTCATTACATTTGATTTAACAATCGACTCCCTGTTATATACATTTGATTGCATAGATATAGAAAAGACATAGATGTAGCATAAACTGATATTATAGGTGAGGGGCGTGAGACAAAATGAGGGGGGGAAGTACGCTGCATAACCAATCAAACTCAAGCTGACCCCTCCCTTACTGTGTCTTAAAATGATTGGTACTACCGTTGAGTGTAGATAGGTATAGAGGTGCGGAGGACGTCGTGGGGGTATGTCAGGCATATACTATAGTAAAGTTTTAGTTCCAATCCCGGCGGGTAGATGGCGCCCCGAAAATCCCAAGCTATCTTGTGGCGCTGTCTATGAGTGGGGATTTGTACTAAAAGCGACTGTAGCGCGCACGCGCAAATTGTTTGCAAGAAACAAGCACCATTTGTTCCGAGTGACATTAATAACACAAAAAACATTCTAAATAGAATTAATGATCGAGAAATTCTAGGATTTATCACGTGTATCAAAGATTATATAATAGAAACAAATTTCAGTGTTATAACTCTTATTGCTTTCTATTGAGAATGTATATTTTCGGATTGTAGATCACATATGCAAGTGCACATAAATAAATATAAAATCATTTTCTTAAATAACTATGTGTTATTTGTTGTTGACCTTACCTTAATTTTTAAGGGAGCTTCCCATTTGTTTTTATTAATAATTTAGATATGAAGAACATACAAATGTATTTAAAGGAAAATCGTGCATATGGTTTATCTGTCAATTATGCGGTAGAGCAAATGACTTAACTACTGAAATACAAGTTCCGAAGAAAGTATAAAAAGTACATGATGCTGGTCGATAGGCAAGGCATTGGGTTAGGAGGCTAGAGATCTGTGGTTCGAGACAATCGTGCATATGGTTTATCTGTCAATTATGCGGTAGAGCAAATGACTTAACTACTGAAATACAAGTTCCGAAGAAAGTATAGAAAGTACATGATACTGGTCGATAGGCAAGGCATTGGGTTAGGAGACTAGAGGTCTGTGGTTCGAGACTCTCCGTTGGAAGTTTTTTTTTCTTCTTAAGGACGTTATGATTTTATTTTAAATACAAGGTATTAAGGAGGTTGAAGCGTTTCACGCCGGTAAAATCAGTGCTCAATATTTTTCATCGTTTTTACATAGTTTTATGAATTAATTGATTGCAGTGAAGGGTGATTTGTATTATAACATGTGCCCATAATCCATAAAAACATTCAGAACGATGAATTTACAATAATATTACCTGACCAATATTACATAATGCATAAAATTTACAAAAACGATTACTAAAATTTAGCACTGATTTAACCGGCGTGAAGTGCTTCAACCTCTTCAAAAGTTGTACGGGCTGCACGCTGAAGGTAAAAAAAATCGAACCAAATATCAATTTTTTTCTAGTTTCATTTATTACTTTATTATAATAAAGGCATCAACAATAATAATCTACAAGCTTCCACATCACCCAAGAGGTGCCGTAGTCGATACGTTCCCATTATTTAACGTAGCGGGACCCCAGTAAGCCTATACTACGATCAAAGATAATAACGTCATACAAATGATCCATTTAAATAATTAGCGTATAAGCAAATCACAATAA
>NW_014332769.1:172953-214187 GCF_000341935.2 Cephus cinctus
TGTAAAAAATGGTTCGACTGAAAAATCTAAATAACATGCGCTCTGTAGTAAGAAATAAATTTTGTTCATCGAAAATGAATACGAAAATTCTCGACTATAACTCTATTTAACTGGACTAATGCTGTGTTGTTTATCTCGATATACCTAGGTATATTATATTGCATGTATGTATCCACTTTCTTCTAGTACAATACCGACGCATAATTCGCGACAGAAATAGTACCAGTCGACCGTCGTGTGCGGGGAACATTAAAATTCCCACTGAGCCTACATCTGGGTGTACTTATGAATACAAAAATATGTCAATTGTAAAATTTCGATCATTGATAACTTCGATTTGCCAAAAAACGAACCAGTTCTCAATGATCTCGTTGTTTTGCAACTATGACATTGCCAAAGATACTTGTCCGAAAGAAATTCAGCAGTGCATAGAATCATGTCCTTATCGCACACTGGACACTTGAAAATCCGAGCTATGAGTCCGTATCTTTGTGCAAACCTCAATAGAAGGTTTCTCACCTAGTTTGAACAAATCTACGAACCGTATCACCATTGCTATCGATCACACACAATCCAATTTAGCCAAAAGAAATAATAGCACACTTGTGTTACACGCTTTGCGAGTTACTAACGAAAATCATGCTTATACATGTTTTACGAAAGCAGACGATACATTGTAGCAAAAAACTCTCGAAAGAGTATATCAAATTTAATGCTCAATGTACAATCACGAGCTTGCACTCATACATACTTATATTTTTAAATAATATTATTTATAAATTAAAAATACACATATTTAATATAAAAATATGTAATAATATCTTCATAGCAAAATATATGTATATATAATAGGTGCAAACCTGTGTGGCGTAGCACGAAAATTAAACGAAAAAAATCTCCAAACATGGAATATTGCGATTACTAGATCATATTTTGTGAAAATATATTTCTATAACAAGATAATATATATGATAACAGTAAAAATATACTTATTACAAATTTTTAAAGATAGTTGCGCTTTTTTCCGATCAGGAGGCGCCACTATTCTATGCAATTGGCATTACATTTGATAGATGGCGCTACGTTAAAAATCTAAGTCACTAGCAGCCAACTTCAATTCGGAGTCGTATACTGCAGTTTACCCTTATTTACTTTAATTATAATGTGGTTCGATCTAAATCAATCTACCACAACTGAATCTAGCTAACTGACTCTAAGATACAGACTTGAAGTCCACCCTTCAAGACCATAAATTGAGCTGAACTCTTGGATCCCAAGAGATACAGTCCGCTGTACCTCTCATGCATACATCCGCACTCATGCCCATTCATATCTACTACTCTATGTAGATGATCAATGCGTGGCGCCTCATTGTGCGGCTTTACGTCTCCCCAAGCTGGTAACCTTGAAGTCCCTCACTGATTGGCCATTCAGGACCGTGAGTTTTGTCAGAGATTCGCCGCTGTATTGGCTATAGAAATGGTGCAATGGGACCGGGAAGTTCGAAATAACATAAACACGAGAATTTCCTCTTTTACCTATTTTAACTCTTTAATAATATGCGACAAAATTAATTGATATACAAGGGAGATAATTCATACTGGGTTAGAATAAAGTTTATATTACACTAACGTGCGAACAAGAAAAGGACTGTACGCGTATTGAATGCTAAAACAAACTGAAGCAGTACCGAGGGTATATAAGTTCACTTTTTCGAAGCACTCCCTGAGGAAAAGACTCTTTTAAACGTCGTAAATCGTTTTTCTTGTCGTGAGGAATTTTTTGGGAGGGAAAAGGTGAAAGCGTGAAAAAGTTTCTTGAGAGATTCCCGCGCAAAAGACAAGTCAGCGGAAGGGCCCACTTGGTGCCAAATGTAGTTGACATAAAATAGGCCCCGCTAGCTCATGCTAACCAGCGTGCGCCTACGCACGCTGGGCCAGCCCGACCCTTGAGTCTTATTGCGAGGGACCTTCAAAAGTGTTTCCTTTATTTATTGCTGCTCACAAAGAAAAGGGTCTTTAGTACAAAAGGAGAAGGTATACAAAGTATTAGGATGTCGGTATTATAAGGCAACTGGAGACTTATGTCCTACGTATAAGTAAAGGCAATAACTCTGGCTGTGTATCTCGAATATTGGGATACTATGAATTGCTCCTTGAATTTCGCGGTATCAAATCGGAAACAAGCAGCTTTACCATACTGAACGACTGAGAGGCTGTAGCCACGGCGCTCAGTCGAACTCAGTTCGTCACAGGGCTCAAGATCGAGCACCTTGTTCTTACGCACAAAGGATTCAGATCCATACTATTCTCAAGTGACCCGTTTTATTTCCGGGAGTGAGAGTTCCTGAGAAACTCTCACTTGGTTAAGGTAACAATAAACAAATGGTCCATGCCCATATTCTTTGTGGCCCATATGTTTATGCACGAGTACGAGCTAGAAAGGTTTTGCCAAATTGTTTAGAATATTTATCTTATTTATGCGTTAATGACAGACTACAACTTTGAAAGCATTAAGACATCCCGTTTGACTGGTTAAAAAAATCGATTTTTTTTCCATAAATTGCATCCAAATATAGTGTAAATTATGCGGTCGAAGTGATTTTCCGATATTCGAAGTCATTCGGAAGTTGCAGGTCTGAACAGGCTAAGTGCTTGGAGCCAATTGCGACAAGTTTTGTGTATTGTATACTAAAATTTGCTTCTGTTTTTTCTGCTATTTCTACAAATGCAGTATGTAAAAGATACAAGAGTGACGTGACTTTTTCGAGGAAACTGAAAGATCACTTTATAGACCAGGCATAGCAGATTGAGGGTGAGTCGAAATTTTATTGGTGATAGTCGTATTTGAACCTTTAAACGCGTTTTTCTCAAAACAGTATTTTTCAAATCGGTAGACACGATATCTCGAAATCTATCGAACGAGTTCTTTTGAAATTTGGTGAACTTATTCAGTACTTATCTTGACACTCTGTAAACTAGGATAATTGTCATTTATCAAACCGTTTTTTTGTCATGCTGGAGAAGTCGTGAAAAAGACATCAAAATTAACGATAAGAGTTTAACAAGTTGCCAAAACCTAACTATTTAATATTTTTTGATAATCCTACTTCCAAGACTAGTTCGAATTCACAGATTAAAATGCCCTTTGATTTTTTCATTTCCGATAAGCAGAACGCCCGCAATCGTGGTTACCGAAAAAAACGTTTTTTGAAAACGAGTGGCTAAGTTGCCGTGTACCTCAGCAACGAGCGACGATTTCGGGCTGCAAAAATTGTAAAGTGTGCTCAAAATATTAATAAATATGTGGTAAAAATTTTGCAGTTGTATCTTTATTTAGTTCACAAAAAAAATTCCAAAAAAAAGCGAAAAAAAGAGCCTTCACATGGGATGACCCCCTTAAGTTCTGATTTGGGGAAAAGAATCGTGATCTCATAATAATCTCTCATTTGAACTTACCGCTCAATCCTACTGAAATTATTTATCACTAGGCCGCAACATAACAGGAAGTCCGATAGTGACATTTGATTTTTTACTGTGTGCCTTTGACCTTTTTCATGCTGATACACTGTGTCTGAATATATCATTCCTCGCTATACATCTTGTGACACACTATAGGTCTGTTCTCATTTCCTACACTTCCTGCACTTTTCAAAAAGTGCACATTCTTATTCGATGATATTTTTAAGTAAACAATGAAAATTTGCATTTTTTGAAAAATGCAGAAAGTGTAGGTAACAAAAATAGATCTTATGTCCGCCTAAATTGATAAAATGGCGAAGTCTTTATTTCCGAGAACTGAATTTAATTATTAAATAGTTAACATTAATAGTTATACCTCAAATCTAGATGCACCAACGATATATTGGTAAGGAAAAAATAATTATATCACCAAGAACAATTGTTACGTCCGACGCTACGCTATCCCCCCCACCCTTAGCGCCCCTTGGTACTCCTGTTAGCGAAAGGTCAAGGACCACAACGATTGTAACTGATCCTCGACGAACGTGCTTTACTTACTATAACTTATAGATTATAATAATGACGATTCGGTTAATGCACTAACTCAAAGAGGAATCTACCGATGGAAGATTTGCAGTTAGAATTCTATCGACCAATCGAGTGCAATAACCCCGATTTCGCCATAAAGCGCATCCAAATTCAGAAACTTTCTGATAAGGCATCAAAATCCCCTCCAAATTCAAAGTCTTCCTTACGAACATCGACACCAATCATCGACAGTTACTAATCAAGCCTCTGGTAGAGCAGTATCCTTTCTGGAGTTTTGAGTCGATTGTTCGCGCCAGTCCAGTGTTGTGCCGATCAAATACCTTAATCAGCGCCATCTGTTATGTAGAAAAGTAAATGGACGTGCGGAGACGGACGTGCGAAGGCGGACCTGAAATAAAATCATCCCGCTCGCCATCTCAATACGCCCTGATCTCGTACACTAATCGTATTGATCTTGGCGACAATCGATTTAGAATTCTCAATTCCTATAGTGAATGTATTAATAACTTTTTCTCACACATAGCTGTTCATAAGAAATTTGAGTCGAAACACAGGTACAAGAGATTTTTCGAGTAAGGAATCTCGGAGGGCAGTGTTAAGCCTTAGCTAGTGAAACTGCTAGGGCGTAGATATATCTAATTATGGGCTACCATTTAACGCTAGGCGTATCTGTTTCCTGTGGAAGTGGGAGATGTAATGCCAACGAATGAGAGCGACGTGTAGGTATACGGATTGATGTTTTATTGTAGGTAAAATAGATTGACTTACAGTGGATGGTAGGTTTAAAAGAGTTGATGTTTCACTTCACTGAGTTCTTTCTGTGGCAATCCGTCGCCCGTTGTTACACTCGCGATAGATTTACTCGAACGCTCACCGCGATGACTTCCCTGGTCCTCGGGTGGGAAGGCTTGGTCACAAGGATCCGAAGACACGTAAAATACTATCAGCGGAGGAACAAGCAAGACTCGATGATTTAGACGGTGACTCCTAGAGGAGTTCCGTCCGTTGCAGGAGGAGTTCTGTCCGTTGCCAGGATTCGCGAAAGACTACCTATCGGTTCCGAATACTGTAGGTGCCTTAGCTCCAATTTTGGGGATAATGCACCGCAATATTGATGATCTTGCAGAAAGAGTCTTGCTTCATTCCGCGCGCTGGCATGTAGTGTGAGCGCGTGGCCTGCTACTCAGCGTTCCAGGAATTACATGAGGCAATCGAAAAGTTCGATGTGCCGAAAAGAATTTACCGATTGCATTTACTTGAGTAGATCCACTTTGGGATATAACAGCAGTTCTCTGTACGGCGAGTTGCCTGTACTTGGCGCGAGACTCGACCGAATCTCTTGATTTCAGTGGTTGCTATTAATCTGTGCTACTGATATGATAACTTCTTCTTTATGGCGTGGTGTAATAATATGTACATACATATGATAAGTTTTTAAAAATAATTGCCCACATAATTAGCAATGGATCTATTCTTCTTTTTCTTTTACTTCTTCCTCCAAATGATTCTGTTCGTTCTGGCGTTTCTATGTGCTCCGGAGCACTCTATATGCGTTCAAAAATGAGCCGAAAGTACTAAGAGTATCGTTGTTATCTGTTTATTGAATTCATTTTATCGAGATATAACGATACTCTCAATGCTCTCGACTCGTTTTCGAACACACCTATGGTGCTGTGAAATACATCAAAATGTTAGAACAAACAGACCTATTATACATATCGAAGATGATACGGCTCCAAAATTACATTTAACGTTATCACCCACACAGCATTTTATATCCATAGAATACCCATAAGATGTCCGGCATATTCAAAGTGAATATCCACTAGATATCTATCTATATCGAATTATAGATATCCTATAGATATCCCTAGGATATCCAAAGTTCCCACTTTTGGAAATTTAAGTTTTTTTTTTGTTATATACTCCTCTATCCTCTATAGCTTTTCTTTCCTAATCATCCATTCTCGATGATGGATACATCAAGAGCCCCACATAAGAGTGCATAGCGCACTGTAGATGGGCACAACAGTATCTGAGAGAACTCCTCACATCCTGGAATTCTTCAAAACTCCTATCGACCTCTCACAGCGACGACGATAAAGGAAAGGGAAAATAGGACTTTTAAATTCCTAATATTGCATAATTCCCTTGAAATTAGTCACAGCAACAGTCATGAGGAAATAATATTAGAGATTATTACCTTTAATATTCTAAGAATCCAAAGTCCAGTTATGCGACTGGAATCAACACAAACAAGTGCCCAGGTAGTTGAAGAAACCGCTAATCCAATTAATCAAATCAAACAGTCAAATCAAATAATAAGTCAAAATATGAAATCCAAAAAGCGGCGTTAACGCCTTAGGAGAATAAAAATCGTTATCCCCACTAGAATTAACGTATTCCTCTCAAGGATATAAACAGCGACTTCCTCGATAGGAATTCACTTTGTGCTCGATTTCGTTCTAGGATAACACCGAAAGACAACAAGAAGAAGTATAATTGTGGAAAGTATAATTGTCAAGAAGCAAGTAGGAAATCTATCCTTTACTTCAGAGCGAACCAGTGAACAGTATTGTACTGCAAACTGTGGGAACTCATCCTGGGCAATTCTTGGTCTTGGAGAGCATTGCGTGTCAACCCTGTATCAGGAAATATGCTATTCCTGTAGATTTTCTGCAGCAAAGTCATTGTGCCGGAGCTGTCAGAAATCGACCAAAAACATCAAGCCTCTGTCTTTAAAAAGCTCAGCTCCCAATATCATTGTGATTAATAGCTGCCTGAGCTCTCCACTGTTCTTACCAGGCCTAAGGAATTATTGCGATGCCCCCTAGTATTAGGAAGAACATCCCAAACACCTCTGCATCGTCCTGCAGTGAAGTTATTGTAATAGAACTGCCAAGATTGCAGATCCACCTCAGCACAACCCGCGTGAAAAGACTCAGCTCCCAATGTCATTTTGATTAGTAGCTGTCTGAGTTTCACCCATCTTCAAGATAAGAGATTCGGCAAACGGGGGTCATTGTGATCATCCGAGGGTTCTGAATCATTATTATCCCCATCATCAACTGGACTATAAGTCTTCGGACTCATTGTGCAAACTGCTGTATTATAGTTCTAGCTATCTCTGTCCCACGCCTAGAAGCTAGTAATATCACGAAAGAAGAAACAAAAACACTTCTTGTCACCTAAGGTACGATAATAGAACTGGAAACAATTATAAGAGTACGTGTGTGTGAGAGTCCGGAATAGAATATTAAGAACATTTTAGAGTGTACTTTATAGGACAATACAGCCCTTTAATTTTAAAACTGAAGCGTCACATTCCTTTAAAAGACGCCTACCCAGTACGCGAATCCTGTAAAAAGTCTCGTGATTCCCAATCCTCTAAGATCACGAAATGTATATACACATTAAGTGTATTTCAACTATCTTTCGGCCATTTATATATTTTATGTTTATATAATATACAATAGTCAAATAATTCCTTTAGAAAAAGCATGCGAGCACTTCCTACTTACATCTCGCAATAAGATTCACAGTATTTTGTCAACTATAATTTACAAAGTCAATGAATTCATGATGTATTTTCAACTGAAAATAGATTAGAACAAATTTTCATTACGTTTCATGAGTCTTATACTACTTTTACTGCATTCAAACGTTTAATCGACTACATTACATTTCATTTTTTAAATTCGATTTATAACCCAGAACAGACACATGTTGTAGCTTACATATAACTTCGGTTTGTAAAATGATTCTAAGGCGCTTTCGCCTGAAAAAGCCTATTACTCCATTTCAATTAGGCGTTTTGTACATCTCTATAACAATATCTTCAAGATTCTTCATTTCTGTTTGATAAATGTCTATAATTTTTTTCGCTGTTTCAAGTTTACTTTTCAGTTTATTAATTTCGGCTTGATAATCCTCAGGTACCCTGTGAAAAGAGCATAATTTATCATTCAATAGGTTTGTTCTCGTGACACTTTTTGAAAAGCGCATAAAGTGTAGGGAACGAGAACAGACCTAATATAAAGAGTACCTTATAAACATAGGAATTGTACCTTTCATTAGGATATTTCTTTTTTTGTACCAAGCCCTGATCTTGTGGATTCATTTTTTTACAATGTGAACTTTGAAAAGTCCCGTTTTTCTAACTGATTTTTTATCTGAATGCGATAATACACAAAAATTCGATTTGATTAGATTCTTGCTTGGTATACTGGATGATATTACAGGCTGCGGAAGATTTTCAGTCGGTACAGTGTCTGGTTTTAATATCCTTGCTTTCATAGGACAATAGTTCAGCAGTCTGTGCATCATCGATATCATAAAGCAACTCGATAGAAAATGATCCGAGCACACCCTTGCTGTAAATTTAATGACGCCATTATCTGTCATCGTCATCAATGGGGAACTGGACCAATTTTTTTTTTTTCGATTTTCTTAATTGTCGTACTATAAAAACTATGAACATTGATGTCTTAGGTAAATAATATGCTTATATTTGTTAAAAAATAATATTAAAAATCGTGTTACACAAATAGCAGTTCAAACGCCCTTTTGAGACACGTGACAAAATAGCCGTCAAAACCCCATATTCGGTACTGCCGTCTTGCGGATTAGTGAGTAAACTTTAAATAGTAACGTCTTGTAACGCCGACCATTCGTCGCCAACTTGCAATGTTTGAACACGGGCGTTCCTCATTGGCTATTTGGCTATAAAATAAACTCCATATAAGGATATGAGGTTGTGACGTCACGACCAATCACAAAGTGTTTTCGCTCCCGCACTTTATAGCAATATTTTAGTAAATTTTAATATCGATTTTCTTAATATTTAAGTAATCAAAAAATTATCTAATCAGCGTCCTAGCATTTTACGATCATATTCTAGTAAACTACTTAGACAGTTTTTGAATTCCCGTCGCAGTCCAGTTCCCCATTCTACAGTCGTACCCCTCAATAGTTAATGGACTTGTGGTTAAGACCCCGCAATACATTGTTAAATGTACCTTTCTTTTCGTTTGTTACTTAAGGATGTATGCTCAAAATAAAAATGTTTAGTTTCCTTGCTGAATTTAAAATATGTTATAGTATAGTATTAAAGATTCTGCGTTGATTAAAAAAAGGTACCTTACCGTCTATTTAAAAGGAAAATGAATATTGAAAGTCCCATTTCACCTTTACTATTTTCACCGGAAGGAGACTAATTTTGAATAAAAGTAGAAAATTTGATATATTCTACAGTATTTTCATGATAGAGAAACTGGTTTTTAATAACTCTGTACTTTTCATAATTTTTACATCAACAGAAAGAACTATTATTACCGTTGTTTTTATCGAAATATTTGAGTAAATCTGAGGCATGCCGATTATGTTGTATAAACTTGCAGTTCCATTTGCTACAGCCGCCATTAATCATCAGAAAATCTGGCAAGTTGTACATACACCTGTACGGTCTGTATGTAGATATAGATATAGGTCGATGCAGGGTTTGTTAAACATTGAAAATGTTTCACAAAACACCTTAACCTTTGCGGATTAGGTCTGTTCTCGTTACCTACACTTTCTGCAGTTTTCAAAAAGTGCAGAGTGTTAGGTAACGAGAACAGATCTAGTGTAAATCACTTTGAAGGTACTGTTTATACGAAACCGACCGCGGCGTTGTTACAACATTTTCTTGAAACCTGAATAGAATTCTTTGATTGGCTGCTGGACTGCATAACAATCAATTTAAAAAAAATATTGGAGGTACTCCGGATTGGATATGACATTATGATACATCCTTAATACGCGCATGTCAGGTTTTATCACGTGGTTGCATCACAGAGATGCGCATGCGCTGACGGTGTAGCTGAAAATCAGCTAAGGAGAGCGGCAATAGAAAGGTGGTAACCCTAATTAACTATTGCGAGAGTTTTGAAAGGGTTTGTAATTGAGGGGTTGAAACTATTATGGTGTAAACTATGGAAAGATTTGACTGCACAGGTATTGAACTATCTCGAAATCGCGAGTGCATATGTAGATTCATAACATGTACTATGCCTACTGAATCCACCGAATGGAATATAAATGGACTTACCATGCTTCATGTTTACCTTCTTAATACCACATGCTTTGATCCAGGCTTGAGCAATGATTTCGTTTTTTGGGAATGAAAAATATTTCACTTTTTGTGTTTTATTTTTTTGCGATGAATTTTTACACGTCCTTACTGCACAGTGTGGCATTTTGAGGCCACAATTTTAGACCTCGTAGCGTACCTAAACGTTAAAAAAAATCCTCAAACCAACCAGTTCTGTAGGTGTACGTGACTAAATGATGTATGCCAAAATGGCGGCGTCCATAGATTATTCGGTATGGATGTAAATGGGACCATTTTATGTAAGCAGGGATGGTGGATAATTTGTAGCATAAGAAAGTATTAATAATTAAGAGAAATTTGTTTTATATAGGAATTAGAGTGAATGTTATATTTCATTGGTGTTCGTATTTATATCCGCCAGTTTAGTGTCAAATAGATTCAATGATAATGCGGACTTATAAAGTTAACCTTTATTAATAACAACAAAGGTTTATACTATTTTGGGGTTTTGTTTGTCGGTTTTTCTGTGCTTATCAGCTTCTTCTTTATCACTAAAGTATTCAAAGACATCATCAGAGGATTCGATAGACAAGGGAACTTTGCTTCGCGGCTCAGTTTTTGTAGATGGTGATATCTCTTGAGAAAAATTTTCACTCCGAGGTAAAACTTGCTTGTAAATTGTCATAGCCTGTGAAGTATAAGTTTTAGAGTAAGATATACAGTGTTAAATATACAATACATAGATACTATGTAATTACCTGAGCAACCAAACTAGGTACATCACCAGCATTACTAGGTAGAATCAGTGTATTATTAGTTTTAGCCAATTTATTGAAAGCATGGACATATTGTTCAGCAACACTTAAAGCTGCTGCATTCTTGCCATCCTCAGAAGCTAACGAACTAGCTACTATCTTCAAGCTCTGAGCCCGAGCTTCAGCAATTGCCAAAAGTCCTGCAGCTTCTCCAGATGCTTTATTTATTTGTTCTTGTCGTTGAGCCTCTAAATACGTTATTTAAAGTATCACTTTTTACATATTCAATATTTTACAAAATATTAATACTGCTTATAGTCAGGCTACATCAATGTGATTTGAAAGGGACTCTTTTATGTTGTTATACATGAGAATGTAGCCAGTTAGAAAATAATTGATTTTACAACTGAAGTAAAGCCCTAATAATTACCTGAAGCAAGAATTCTGGCTTGACGTTTTCCTAGTGCTACGTTAATATCAGCTTCCTTCACACCTTCTGATTCTAAAATAGCAGCTCGTTTTTTTCTTTCAGCTTCCACTTGCATTTGCATAGCTTCTTGTACACGTTGTGGTAGCCTTATATCACGAATTTCATAACGAAGACAAGTTATTCCCCAGGCCTCACTTGCTTTGTTAATGCTTTCTACAATGCCAACATTGAGACCTTCTCTTTCACGAAACACTTTGTCTAAAGATATCTTTCCAAGTTCGGATCGCATTGTTGTCTGAGCTAGTTGAATAATGGCAAATTCAGGATCTTCTACCCCATAAGATGCCAAATATGGATCATTTATCCTCAAATAAAGAACTCCATCAATGTTGAGAGTAACATTGTCTATAAAAAAGGAAGAAGTCAATTAGATTATGTTTTTTAAATATTAAAGAGAATAATAAGTAATATACATGCCAGATGTGACTGCACTTTGTTTAGGAACATCAATAGCAATTTCTTTAAGACTTTGGACATACTTTACTCGATCCACAATAGGTATAAGGATATTGATTCCTGGTTCCAGGATTCTGTGAAACTTTCCCATTCTTTCCACTATCCATGCCTATAATATGACAATACAGTTTCTTTAATTATATTATACACTTTTGTAATAGAACAAGAATATTATTGCGTAAATAAGTATGATTATTTGAACCTCTTGCTGTGGCACAAACATGATGATTGTATTGATAGGTGTTGTAGCTTTATTTCTTGTGTGCATTAAATTCGGGTATCCATAGGAAACATTTTGTTTATTTTCCATAGGTATATTAATAGAACTTTGCTATAATAAAATGTAAGGGTTAGTATAGGTTAGAATATACTTAACAAATAACGATGTTTTCTGTACTTACTCTGATGACGGATAGATTACGTGACAATAATCTTGTTCTTGCGAGCATATTGTAATTCGTGCTTACACTATATTAATAAATATTTCAAGTATTCTCATATAAGTCAACAAAAGATCAACGTTTCTCAGAGCATTCTATGCGGCGTTCACGTTGTGCCCTGACAGCTGAACATAGTCGGTAAAGGCTAACGAATGATGTAAATTGTAGTCCATTTTTTATTAATATTATATCGAACACACTTGTAAAAATTTAATATAATTATTTAAAAATCCCTGTCTACGGATAATTTTAATTTATCTTAAGAATTACTAATTAATCTGGTATATGTACTCATGCATTTTTATAAATATACATACATAGGAGTGCGATTCGGGGATGATTAGAAATCAGTAAATCTTGCGCAAGAGCAACTGCTTATTACTATGGCATACATATATGTTCTTTCTCTATTCTTACTGGGAGTTTGAATATATGACAATAAAGTATTTCAAAATTATTTTATTTTTTTTTCTTAAGCCAACTCAAAATACAACTATACACGCTGCGTACTTGGTCTAATTCTTTCTTCAGTAGTAAAGAACGGATCTGAAAATATTAAGAAAAAAATGAAATAAAAATTTCGCATTAAAAACGTATTTGTGTAAATAAATCTTACCATTTTTTTTTCATGAATAACAAAGACATCAAGCTCAATTCGTAGAGCGTCTAAACCGCTCTTGAAAAAATTCTGCAGGACTCCAGGAAGCTTACACCTTGAGCATACCACACGAGTATGAATAAATACGCCAAGGATGATCGTCCGGTCGAGGAATTCCAAGAGATAAAGTGAAACACGAAAATCGGATGCCAGTGATAAAAAATGAGAGTAAAGTTTTTATGAAAATAAATGCATGAGGGTGAATAACAGACTTGCAGAAGAGAATGAAATACAAGAAAAAATGAAATGAAGAGTAAAACGAAAGGCAGACACAGAGGGAAGTTCGTAACTATTTTTTTTCTCTTTACTTACTAAGCGCGTAACACAACGATGTATTTACAAAAAACAAGCTTTCGCGCAATTTCGAGTGTCTTTTTTCCTCTGTTTTCCATCCCATTTATCAAAGTGTCCCGCAATAAGGACAGTTTTGCCATTAATTAACTCGTTAAATAATAATCATAATCAATAATTAATTAATAATAATATAATTACTATACGATAGTTCATTAATACAAATTAAAAATTAAAACCAATCACAGCTTACGCATTTAGTAGAAATCTAAAAGAGCCAAGTAGATGACTTCTGGTCGTGGCTCTGAAGGGGATACAAATAAAAAGAATCCAGTTAGAGGGTGAGCGACACGAAAGAGTGTTGAAAAATTACAAGAACGCGAAAAAGAAGAAAATATTAATAAGAATTATTTTCTCTTGATTATAAAAAAATGTTGAAAAATGAAATCAAATGAGATTCCGTGTACAGATGATAAAGAAAAGATACACGACAGATGGTAGACAAACATACAGGGCGCGCCAATTAATCCATGAAGTAACGTACATACATGAGGTGATATTTCTAAAACAATTTAATTATATACATAAATTTCGCATATTTTTTTCCCTTTCATTTGGGTAATAATAAGTTTCTATGAAGACGGATGTCGAATAAAGTGTGTTAATAAAAAGGAGGGGTCTGGGAGGAGAATACGAGAATACCCGACTGCGCGTGAAAATATCGCAGTTCGTCATTGGTTTTACAATAGTTCGCATAGCGCAATGCTCATGAGGAGGCTTCTAGAGAAATAAGCATTATTCGGGGCAGTAACAGCAAAAAAAACCTTAAACAAATTCTAAATGGAGAGCCGGTCGTACGTCCGGCGAAAGGACCTACCCATTATAAAGTTTCAACCATATTTTCCTCATCTACTTAATTCTCTTTCAATCTTCGCGCATTTCCCAGTTTTTTTTTATCCTAGCGCTATTATCTTCATATTTTCCAGCATAACTTACGTAATGTAACGTAAACGTAATCGTGGCAATTTTTTTCTCTTACGATCTCTCATCAAATCACTCTCTCATGTCGCATACGCAACACACTCACTCTCCCGAAGAATTTCACTTTTCCCTCCATTTCTGTACGCGTTTCTTTTTTCTTGTGATACTCCTTTCATTCAACAGCTTTGCAGAAAAAAAGCATAAATCGACATAGAGGACGAAGAAATACTTTCGGCATACGAAAGAGCCATGGGGAACTTTTGCGTTAGATTCTCTGGAGTCCTCCCGGAAAAGGCTCACAGGCTAAAAATGCCTTTTTTAAATGTTTTTTTTCTATTTTTTTATATCTCTTTCCTTAGGGGTTTTCTCTCTTTTTTGTAATACAAGTAAATAAATTCCGCGTATGTCGAAGTAAGAAGACGTTATAACTGTGAAAACGCGGAACTTATTTTCTGCGTGCATATACATATACATCGCACGTATATAATATATGCGCGTGTGTGAATGTTGCGTGTGACTCCTGTCTTTTCTTTTATATATGTATATGAATTTGTTTATTTGTATATTCATGTATATCTAACCGTAATTAACGTGTCTCGTACCTTTACATTAGAATCCGTCACAATTCGATTACGTTTGGATCGAGATTATACAGAATAGCAACGAGGATAGTTTAAAATATTTTTTAAAACAATTGTTCATTGTGATTCGTCAGCATTAAACGATCAACGATCGAGTCGTGCAATTAAATGGTCTCATTAATCGTCATTAAATCGACACATAATAACTATTACGTATAATAACTTCGAAGCTAATACACTTTGTTTCTCTCATTTCTTGGTTTAATCGGTCTTCAAAAAAAAGGGAATTATCGATACACCATTTATCACGTCCGATATATATTTTTTTCCGTCCATGCTTATCCCACGCTTTCTGAGTTTCCTTTCTTAATTCTTTTATTTTTCTCGTTTAATTATCAAATTTTTCTCTAGTCTTAGTCAACCGATAATCCACCGTCCCACTCGCGGGAATACTGCCTGATATCATTTAATTATTTACCGTTTCGAATGTATCGTATTATTTACAAATTATAACATACGCGTACTCGGCTCCAACTTTAATTATAATTAGCCATTTCTGTCTACTTTTTCTGTTTAATTTCTTTAATAGCAAAAAACATCACCATCGCGCACAGTCATTTTTTTTAAAAACACGATGCAAGAAAAAATATACTAATTTAATAAAACAAAGAGGAACATGCCATATCACAAGCCCACTCTTCAACTTCACTAGCCAGACCTTTGTGGCTGGGACATTTCCTGGAGATAAGCTCGCAATTTTAGCCTTGTTCAATTTGCTTCACCGTAATACAGATCGTCACACGCGTCTAGGGCTTCACCCCAGCAGAAAAATCTCTTCGTGCGAGTAACCGGGACCTGGTTTCTATACTCGCAATAGACAAATATACAAAGAAACAAAGAAGAACAATGATCACTCATCGCGTGTCTCATCTATAACCTATAAATACAATTATTCCATCACTGTTAGGCACGCGCAACGTACCCATTAATAATAATTATTATTATTATAGTAGATCCATGTTAGACGTTCAAGTAGTCTGTCTGTCTCTCGATTGGAAACATATTCACAACCATAATAACCGTCCAGCAGCCGATCGCCCCGAAGACCATATATCGAAGATCTATCATTTTCGATTTTATCAATGCGAGGATGATTTACTTCCGATCGATATTTATATGCCCTAGAGACGTCCATTGTCACGTTAACCTCGAGCATATTATTCGCGAATACGACATATCCAGACACAACTCCTGAAACAGTACTGAACGCTTCGGTGCGTTCGGTACTTCATTTTTTTTCTTATATTTTTTATTGGTTCTCATTACACCCTCCTTGTGCATCTCTCATTCTAAGCGTATATGATGACTGTGTCCTGTCTACAAAAACATGGAAATGATCTCCATAGGTATCCTCGTGTGATGATAGCGAGGGAGTTATCGGATTGGCAAAGTGAAGGAAAATAAAAGGTTGCGACAACTCTCTCACAGGAACTTCTAAGTACATTGATGGAATACATGGACGTTCCTCAACGTGAAGGACGTCTCTGTCACAGTGGAGTCTAAAGTTTTTGGTGACTATTCGGCGATGATTCTTCAAGGTTTACATATCCCGCAGAACGTATACGCAAAACATACGAGAAACGTAAATGACTTTGACGCTACATGTATATAAATCGTACGTTTGTCTGCAGTCACATACACATCACTCAGAGTACGTTAATGGAGCCGAGGTCCGGCCATCGCCAGGGTGCGAGAGCCCTAACCTAGCTAAGATACGTCAATTCCTGATTATGATATTCCTGGGAAATCTCTACAAAGTGTCTTTTCTTTGTTTGTAGTGTGTGTGTGTGTGTGTGTGTGTGTGTGTGTGTGTATATATATATATATATATATATATATATACACACACCATGGATGCCACGTGCAAGCTGGACGGACTTGCCGTGGGCCGGTTGTTTTTTTTTCTTTTTTTTTTTTATAAAAAGTCGGTGGTCCAACGGCGATCGCGGATGATCGTATAATCAATGAATGAATGAATGAATTAAAAATGGATAATCGATAATAGAACAGAGTGACGTTAATTAATAATTAATCAATCAATTAATTAATTCATAATAATAATAATAACCGTAATAATAAAGGCGATAATGATTCATAGTAAACGATAGTAATCCATAGAGTTTAGCGTTTAGCGATAATTAGTTGCGGCAGCTTCTTAGGCGGCGACATCGGCAACAATGACGACGACGCTGATAAGGACCTCTTCAGTTCGAGAGCGGGAGCGGGGGTAGCGTCGGCGTCGGCGTTATTGTGATCGACACCGAACGGCTTCCGGCGTGTAGTAACATCGCGGCCTCCCGCTCCCTTTCGCCGATGATCTCTTCCGTCACCTCGGGGAGTTCTCGCATTGCTGGTCTTCCTGTTTTCTTCAGTGCAACCGATCCACGTCCAGGATTTGTCCCAGCACTAATGGCCCCGCACTGTACTGACGACCCCCCGAGCCCAACGGTCACAGACAGTCATTTTTGCCTTCCACTTTTCTTCTTCTTCCTCTTGAAGAAGCAACAGCATCTGGAAATGAAACAAACACTAATAGGACTTAGAGTCGCTTCTCATTTGGAAGTTAGCTGGTTGACACGGACATGCATCTTCTACATTTCTTTTTATGCTAATATTATATACATTCTTTTGTTGAGGTTAATTTAACGGAAGATGCTATTATACTCTATCAGGATGCTATATAAATGTACCAAGTTCAGTAAACATGACCTGCATTTGGTTAGCAATGTGTAGGTTTTAGTTTTTGGAATTCGGGTTGGGATTTGTGGAGTTTCGGTGACACCAGGAATTCAGGAGGAACAGATAACACGTATCTTCCCACATCCAGGACAGATCTTTACCAAAGGATATGGTGTTAGCTCACTGAAAATAATGGAGTCACTAAGGTTAATTTCATACGCATGCATATAGTGGATTTTCATATAATCATCGGTTTAGGATTGTTAGTGCGACATACACAGCATACGTGGATATTTTAATCCCTCAAATTATCCAAATACAGACAATACGGATATGATACTAACTTGGTTTCATCGATCATCTCCACTTCTTGCGGTGCTGTGATAGGCGTGTTGGAGTGTCCAGCGGTCGGATCATCATTAGCCAATTCTCCATTAGTCGAGGACACCACCTACGGAGAAATCAAAGTGTAACTAACACTTAGAGAACCTGTTCATTTACAAGGTGTACCGCAACAAATGCATGTTAATCTTGAAACGAGTGAAACTTGTTAACTGTATCCTAAAGAAATTCACTATTTTACAATATTTCTTGAAATAAAAATAATCCAGATGATGCGATATACCTTGTATCTTATTAAAACGAACCATTTTGTAGAAATATGCAAGATACGTAAGAGGCACGGTAATTAGACTCAAGAAAAACAAAATAATTAATTTCTAATACTCTAATAGATTATACAATGTAAAATGTATATGTATAATGCATGTTACATGTCATAATACAGCATCAAAGTGATTTTTAAAAAAATGTATAAGTAATTGGTAAATCTCGCATATTAGTAATAAAGACATGCTTCAGCAAATGAAAGAAATACCCACGAGATACTGAAATTCATAAATTCTTTGGAAAGAATTGTTCAAGGATTGTAACTAAGTCCGGTATTGTGTTACTCCATGAACAGGTAGTGCTCAGAGCCACGAGACTAAAAGAATTATGACGTAATAGATAATATCTTGAAATCGTTTTTGTTAAATTCCGACAGGAAGTCTATATACGGTTCTGGGGGTCATGCCCCCATTCTAGTCAGAAGGAAGTGCACAAAGACTCTGCGGTGATGGAAGCGAACAGAAAGCTGATATATAGAAGATAATTTTCAACTAGGAACCTTCATTATGAGCGTCAATTTTTTGGAAGGGAAGCTGGAAGGTGGCAGGGCCTCGAAGCGTCGAAATACGCAGGGGGAAACTCACCTGAACGGAACCGTGTCTGTCAGCAGGGGTCAAAGTGCCACCAGCTCCTGATTGCTTCACCGCGTCAGGCCACGTGGCACCTACCCCTTTACCAACCCCTGCTCCCACCCCGCCACCGGGTACATCCTGGAGGAAACAGGCACCGCAAAAGGTTGCAGGTGCAGTTTTGTTAGTCGAATTGGCCGATGCAACATTCCTGATGGGGCGAGGTCATGGAGAAGGCAAAATGGATAATCGTGACACTCTTTGGATACTCTAATCGAATTAAAAAATACTCCACTTCCTACGGATGACTCAATTGCAGTTTGCTGATTCAACTTTAGCAACTTTTAGCAGTGCGGTAGAACAGCGTAGCATCGTGATTGGCTCTGCAATTCTGGCGCTACTACGTTGTACATAGAATAGATATGTATGTACAGGATGGTCCACCATAAACCGACTATCTAAGTATCTCCTTTGATTATAAAAATTCGAAAAAACTTTCAACGCACAATTTGAATGGCCCCGAGGAACAAATATGATGCAAAAAGAATTTTTATTCAAAGGTAATTTCTTCCCAGTTACCAAGAGCGTCGATATTCACAATCGAGGGAAATATTCAGGCATTCTGTTTCTAGTGAGCCACCCTGTATATATATAAATAATCTCTATTAAAGATTTATGCTCGATACACTGCGTGAACTCTACTAAAAAAAAAAGGCAATAGGTGTGGTCGCATTGATGTTCTTTGTACTTTGACATATCTGAATACGAGCTAGATTCGGATTGATGGTGGGCTTACATAGTTGCCTTGCATCTCGACGCAAATCTCATCCATCATGAGAATTACATCCTCCTCGAAATCATCGTATTCCTTTAAAACCGCCGATTTATCCATGTTGACCAGGGAACAAAAATTTCGTTTCAGAGCGGTGGAGTGACGCGAGGAATCTTTGGGAATCAAAGGCTGGATTCGATGGGTAAGAGCATACATTCTCGAATGGGTTCTTTGGGGATGTTTCTTAATACCATTACCCAGGTCAGTACACCCTACGGTGATGCCTCTGAATCATTCTGATCCAACGGGGTAAACTGATCTGGGTTCTGGTTCACCTTTTAACCGCTTCCACTATCAAATTGATGTCTCTCGGTATCATGCGGTTACTCATGTAAACAAGGATCTAAGCCACGCGCACGCACACGCACACATTCATGCAATCCTGGATTAATCGAAGGATCATCCAGTTTACCTTGTATGCCGTAGGATGCCGATCACGGTTGGGCGACACAACGATCTCGTGTCCTGTTTGCAGAGATCCGACTGGTGTTGACTGTAATAAAAATAACCGAATGAAAAGAGCAGCCTAGAGGAATATATTGAGAAACATTTAGAAATATTTTGGAAGAGTCGTTTCTACGTTTTAACGTACTACGATTACAACGTGCATGACGAATAACGTACTTGTTTCGATAACGATACTCTGGATTTTGTAATATTTCATTGACCCCCGTGGAAGTTATTGAGTAGTGTCTGATTTTTCTTAAATGCGTAATAGTTACCGATGACTACGTACTAAAATAACGGAGTGCAATTGGCCTTGATTACTGTGGTTTATTCAAGGGAGCATAATTATTTTCGTAGGATAAATAATGTCATGTAGATTGGATTTAAACAAACTACCAATTTTTAGAATGGTTCTTTAGACGTCACAGGCAGCAGGGATCACCGAACTCTATTTCTAGCATTCTTATTGCTTCGCTTCTTTTTTGTTGAATTAGGAAAGCTGAACGTATCATGAATGTCCATTAATCGGAAGCAGGAGACAGCCCTTACCGACCTTGTCAGATTTGGTCTTTTCTACGTTCGAGGGTGCTGCCATCCTCAAAGCGCGCAGTTGCTCGAAGTTGGATGGCTAAAGAACGGATCGAGGGCAGCATGCAAAGTTTAGAGATCAGTTTTAGGTTCGGGATTGGGTTTCTTTTTTTCACCTCGTAGTTCGTCCTGCGCCGATATCGTGGCACGACGAAAGGCACTTTCGCTTTCTCGATGTTAAGCTCTTACTCACCTTGTAAGGAGACTAGCACCGAGTGCTGGTAGTCACGAAGTTACGTAAATTAAAAGCAAATAATCAGGAAAATAGTGAAGAAAACTTGAAAGATCGAAAGAGAGAGATACAACGAGGCTTTTGTTGAAGAAAATCAGTAAGTGTGTGGCAGTCTCTTGGCGACAATCAAGATATCAGATATTCGGGGCCGCGTCCTATTCCCATGCTTATGTTTCTCAATTTTTTTTGTTTCAATATACTTGAAATGGTTATCATGACAACGACTAGATAGCGCTCGGTACGGTTGCTTCGGACGTATTCCTTTATAATAATTATAATAATACTATGCGCGACCGTGCGCTGCTGTTTTTTATTCGATACCATACCAGCTCACTTCACACCCACCATAGTCTTGCCCGTCCAGTCGAATCCGCCATCGTTCACGAAGCCTCGCCTCTCGTAGAGGTCTTGGAAGAGCTTCCTCAGGTACTCGTAATCAGGCGTCTCGAAGAAATCAAGCCTCCTCACGTAGCGCAGATACGTAGCCATCTCCTCTGGATGACCTTCGCAGAGAACCTCGATGGGTGTGGCTCTCTTTGTATCGCCAATCTTTTGATAGCGTTCTTTAAGAGTATCTGCTTTGAGACCTTGCCAGGGTAAACTACCCCTTAAGAAATACATGAACATATGACCAAGGGCTTCCAGGTCGTCTCTTCTGCTTTGTTCTGATAGCAGAAAAATGTGCTTAAATTAATAGTTTGTTAAATATCACCGATTAATAGGATGATCAAGATCATAGCGTGACTTATACCTTTGCCTAGGTGAGTGTTAATACTCATGTAACGGGCGGTCCCCGTAAGACTTTTGTGTTCCCGGTAGGGTATATGTTTGTTCGTCTCCAAGTCTATGTACTCTTTGGCTAGTCCGAAGTCAATGATGTGAATGATCTTCTCGCGTTTAGTCGTGCTCCTGCCGATGAGGAAATTCTCTGGCTTAACATCGCGGTAGATTAGGTGGCGGCTGTGCACGTACTCTATCCTGTGCAGCTGTAATCAGGTGTTGAACGTTATTCTAGTAATTCCCATAGCGGAACGGTAGATGGTGACACCGACAACTTCTTTAAAGTCTTATCAAACAAAGATGTAAATACTCACGAGCTGTGTGGCGATGTTGAGAACGGTCTTGAGGGAAAATCTTCTACCACAGAGATCAAAAAGGTCCTCCAAACTTGGACCGAGTAACTCCATCACCAGAGCGTTGTATTTGCCGCATGGTCCGAAATAGTAGACCTCCGGTACGCCCTCTATATGTGTGTTATGAACTATACCGATTGAAAGGTAGATCACCCCAGACCCCAAATATTCGTTTGGCGTGCGTGGTGATGACGATATGACGAAATTCATGAAACAGATAACACGTCGTGATGTAGATCGACGACGGCTCACGACGTGGCTCTACCACGAAAAATGGTATCATTGCACTAATTGCAATGATACCATTCAATAGTCATTAAGCGGGATGGTCGATAGATCTCGCCAGTGTCCCGAGTATGCAAACGTCTTTCCTTTAGAGTAAAGTAATGAAAATATCGTACTCACCATGTGTTCCTAGTAATTTGTAAAACCTATATTCTAAGTGAAGCTGCGGCGCCTTCGACTTCATCGGTTCCTATTAACAAAAACACGAAATTAATCACTCGTCGGATACAGGTAAATTTATGAATCTTACCATTTTAATGGCTACATGCTCGTTGTTATACAGATTCTTCCCTGAAACATAGAAGAAAAAAGAGATTGTGATAAACGGTAATAGTATCTAGGTTATAATTTACATACTTAAATCTACGTCAATGACACATCGACTACACTATTTCAGTAGGGAATTAGTGAAATATAGTAAAAAGCAAAGGTGATCCTATCATTCAGGTGAGAGGCCTAATGTGGGCCTGAAATGACCTAATGTGGGAAGACCTATCGACGTGAAGGTGAGGGCCATATAGTGCTGACAAAAAGTTGTAGAATTCTTCTATTGTACGAGATAGCACCTTAGTGTACAAAGGTCGTGAAGAATTTAATAGGCATAATTTTCCAAACTTTGTCCCTATGAATCATCTGTGCGTCACATTCTAATGAGGACAAATCATCCAGTTAGCTACCTGGCTCAGAAATTAGACAGTTGGCCAAAAGATCGGCAGCGCTACCTGTAAAAGTAGATATTTGCATCTAGTAAGACCAGTTACTACTCTAGGAGACGTCAGTATTTTATACGGAGGAGAAAATAATCTATATGTGTGATATCACTGAATGGCAATAATTATGAATCGCACGATGGTCCAATAGCGAAATAACCTTAAAAATTGATGGTCGTACGACGACGAGACTAGGCCGGAGTGTAATTTAAAGTGTGGAGGAAGGAAAGAGACCTCGTAGCCATTACGAATTCGAATTCAAGGCCTGAACTCTCGTAATGATGTTTAATAATAACAATAAAGGTCTCGACGACCAACGTGGCTAGCGTTAGACGGCGTCGTATATCTTGATTCTATGTCTAAGACCCCCGTTTTTGCAATAGCTGCATTAACGTATAACGAAAAAAATTTCTCAACAGGAAGTCAAGTCCCGGAAGTAAGATGAACCACGCGAGTTGGGCTGTCCCTCTGTAGAAGGATCCCACGTGACTTATTTGACGAAGCCTCTGTCCAAAGTGACCGCTCAGCCGCACAGAAGCCATTCAACAACGTATGCAAAGAAGAAAAAAAATACTAGACGAGGTTTCACGGTCACATGGCGGGAATCTAATAAAATATCGTGCGATTCGGTAATGAAGTTACGATTATGGCGATACGATTTCTATAATAAAAGATAAAGGGAAACTTTGATAGTTTTGATTATTGGGAGGCGGGGTCCATAAACATAAAGGCTGGATTAGTGGGCGTATTTTACTATTATCAACGGTGGAGGGAGTAAAGGAAGGAGGAGCTAACAAGAAAAATATATTCCAACTGCTTTGTCACATGAAGAAAATATAGATCGCGGACCCTAAAACTACAACGGGGAAAAATCAGAATTTCTATAATTAAATACTAGTCCCCATGACGGTCTTAAACATTAGATGTGCGTCATACGATCCCGAATGGAACCTTGGAAACATGCCAATTTGAAAAGAAAAAACAATATTTTTTGACAAGTTGAAGCACGACAGTACATTACAGGAGTACATGTGTCTTCAATAATTTGTTCATCTTAATAATTTGGTACAAATGGATTATTCTCGAATTAGTTTACGCAATCAAAAGTTAGAGAATATTGAGGTCGAGCCAGGGGGTGGGGTAAAACACATCGTTTTTAAAAAAAATATATAGCTTAAAAAATTAGAAAACTATATCCAATACTTAGCACACATGTTTATTCTTCGTAAACCACAAAAGATGAACCAATAGAACAAGTTACACAGATGTGCAGTGAATCACGTGACATATCGAAAAGCGTTATATTAAATAAGAAAAAATATACCCCGAAATACAAAAAAAAAAACCTAAAGTTAAGTAAAATTGACCACGTGTTAAGGCTTTGCCGCCGTGCGTTCTCTCATATGCTAACCCCTTGACCAAACCTTATCCTAAAACGCACCAGGCAGGCAACCTAATCCGTACGAAACTTGTATCGATCGATCTGCCACAGCCTATTTTCCCCTGTTCCTCACCGTGGTCGTTTTCCGTATATATGTATGTCTCACCCCTCCTCATACCCCGTTTCTCATAGTCCCCGCCCACATCTACTCACTTCGTCAATCTTCTTGAGGCCGTTTTATCAAACGGCAAAATTCCGAAAATTTGATTTTAATACAGAATAGTGCCCGCTAGATGGCACACTTTAAGTATCGTATACAAAAACTTCGTGATCGCCGAGACAAAATAATATATGTGAATGGTGATTGATTATAATTCGTTTGTACATACATAGATAAAAATCGTAGTAGAATCAACGATTTAACTTCATGTGCTAACTGTAATTAATTTACTACCGAAATGCATGTTACTCGTAGTAAACTCTGAAGTAAACAGTTGAAAAGTTTCTTGCGACTAGTTAACCCTCTATGGGCCGAATTTTTGTTTTAACTCCAAAAAAAATTGTGGGAACGAAAAATCAAAAATTATAAACCTATATATGCAAATGAAAACAAATTTTTGCGTTTAAACAATTTTATTGCGATATGTTCACTATGTGACTTTCAAGTCTCACCGGCCTATAAAGTTGAAAATTTGAAAAAAAAAATTGAAAATTGAAATGCAAACAAATAGGTTGTTATTGATATGCTAACCCAGAGTTATTATGTCCACTATTTTTAGTTTGGTAATCACTGACAAAAGTACAAATAATATCAATTGGATCAAATGGTTTCGCGTAGTTTTACTGTCGACAATTTGCACAGCATTTATTTTGTTATTTCAGGTTGATGAGCCTAGCAATGGTCATGAATACTAGTATTGGTTATGTTGGCAACGTCATAGAGTTAAGATTTGTGCGCCATCTCATGAAAAAACTATAATTATTTTGTAAAATGTCGATAAATTAAATGTGACCTGAAAGTTACACGGGCCCATAGAGGGTTAAAGCGCGACAAATTTTACTCATTGTCAGTAAACTAAGAACAAAGCAGATTTATCTATAGACTTCTGTGAAGTTTCAACAATAGGAATTCGTTGAAGTTTTGGCTGAGTAAATGACGAAAGGTCCCACGACCCAGAAGGTTCCAAGGAATCCAAAAAATAAAGAAGAAGAAAAACAGTCTGATATGCTCCAGTGGCATTTCCAACTCCATCCTGCTAGTATGAAACACGCGTCAGTACTTGTACAATATATCCGTAAAATAGGTATTACTAACATACCGGCTTGCGAATAAGTCATGAATCTTGCCTCTATTTAAATATATTTAACGCACATGCTTTGTAGTTATCTGGTGGATATACCGTCATCACGTTGTTTCTTAGTACACACGTATAACCTCAAAGCACCTACAGTTGCAGGGTCCAACTGTCCGCATTGTCTGCAATATTATTATGCCCTTTTTTGAGAGAATGATATGTTTAAAACCACTAAGGGAATTGAGGGTGAGTTGTGAAACGAATGGGGGCTTTTCTTTGTTTTAGAGATTATCCCCAGATTTCATATTGCGACAACGTGATGGCATCATATAAACCTAGGAAGTTATTGATGATTTACTTCTCTGTTTCCTTCTCGTATTCAATTAAGTGACGAGTAATATAAATGGAACAATCTTTTACTCGTACAAAGATTCATAATTGACTAACGTTAATTCATTCGGCTATCTTCGATCACCTTCGAGTGATAGTACCCCCCACCTTACGACAATGTCACTCAAATATAGCACATTCAGTACCTGTCAGGTACACGCAGGATACATAGCGTTACAAAAAGTCGCTGTACTGCTGATATAAGAAAGATGATCAACATCCGTGGCCTTCCCGATGGGCATTAACTCTTTCCAAGATCAGAATTACTCACTGATTCTACCACCTTTGACTGATAATTAGTAAACAATCACGAGATCAATTAGACATCTGATGAAAGATCGAAACTTGAATTATTCTGATTCGATTAACGAAGTTAATGTCTCTGTTAAACGGCAATATTACACGACAATAAAAAAGAGGCGGAACAAAAGAAAAATTGATTAAATATTCTAAGCAGTGCTCTTAAGAGTGAACTCTAATAAAATGTAATACAAAATCGGTAACTGATTCGTAGCGGGATGCAAGTGGCGCTAATGTAGGTCAGGGTGGTTTAACTAAGATCGAGAATTGTCTAGTGTGAGAGTATAAAGCACACTAGTAGAGCGAATACAATACCAGAAGCCAAAGAGAGAGACGAAGATGGAGAAAGTTACGAAGTGGAAGAGAAGCAGAACGAGTCAACAGGAGCAATCTCGAGAGGTTCTCGACACAAGTGTTTTCTTTCACTTTTTTCCTTCTCTTTTTGCTCCTCCATATTTTTGTCCTAGCAGTGAGCTCCTCTGGATGTCGAACTTCACGAAATTTTTGCTCCACTCTGCTCTCGTACCGATACGCCAAATTGTTATGACCTTCAAACACGATTTTCCTCTCACTGATTCGGCCCGCGAAGTCGTACCCGCCATTATTTCGCGAACCGATCTATTTCGGTGCGCTCGCAAACTCGTTGCGACGCCACCTTGCATAATCCTACAAATATTTATGAAGGGGCCGTCATCGATTCCTCGTCAAGGGCCACACGGTTTTTTCTTCGATTATCGACGCGCTTTTCATCATCCACTGCAACACTTCAGATAAACTTGTCATGACTTTTCATGATATATTTCATGAACAGAGTCCATATACCTGAATGATTCTTTGTCTTGCTAATGCTTTGTTCGAAGATCGCATTGAATTATGAATATTCGATCAATTACGGATAAACTGTGTATATGTATTATCAATATTCAATAAAACCATGTGATTTTATTAGAGAATGGTAGACTTTTTACTAAGAGAGAAAGAGAGAAAATACGAGGGGGAACGAAAGAGTAAAAGAGAGGCTAGAGAACTCTATGACGAGAGAGAATACGAGTTCATTTCTCTTTGTAGTCATCAAGTTCCCCTGAGTCACTCGGAGCTGGCATGCCGTGCCAGCAGACAGGTTGCTACCTGACCGGTACGCCTCTTTCTTTTTACCTAACCTATCTATCATTCTCATTCTGCTTTCCTCCTTGGAGAGTTCATCCGTCTCTTTACATCAACCACCTTATTCTGGCTAGACAATCTTCTTTCACGATCGGCAGACTGATATGGTGCTGTGTGCAAGTGCACTTAGGCTTTTGCTAAAACCGTGACGCGTCAAGGAATTATTGCTCATTTCTCACAATTGTTGCATTGAATATTAAAAGCATTAGAAAGAATATTATGAAAATTGTATATATTTTTTACGATACTGGTTATGTGAATTCTAAGGAATTTACATACTAAAGTCCTTTGACTTGACTCGACTGATCTGAGTAAGGATTGTATCCTTTGTCTCGAAATATGCGAAATTAGGAGGATTCGTTTGCCCTTCTTTTTGCTTTAGAATAATCGTTGGTAGGTACCTTTTCTTTCATATACCGAAGAATCGTGGGACTTTGGGAACACAAGGGCTCCAAACCGGAAGGATACAATTCACGCTTTGGAATTTCGTACTTCCTGCACAGTATGCAGGTCGGACACGTATGGGTCCTTTTTCTTTTACAATGCTCAGGAAGTTTTTCATTGCTGTTATGAAAGCCTTACTACTTTGGATAACATTTCCAACTTTGGACATCACTTAGACTGTATGTGTAACCAATGAAAATGATAAGCTTGCCACTGATAAGGTTCCTTAGTAGTGCAAGAGAAGGTCTTATCAGTCCTGATAGGACTCTTAAAGAATACTACTTTTCAGCAGGTTTCATCAGCCTAACTCAACATCTTGCAATTTCATTAATAACTCATACAGAAATTTAGGTCTCATTGTCATTGGATTCAATCGAGTTTCAAACTGGCTATGATCTCACTTTTGTACACTTTGATGCAATCAGTAAAAAATGATTATTATCAAACACTGCTAAAGGTCTTTTTTTATCTTTGGATTTTGCAAGCTTTGATGCATCTGATATAATTTTAACACTTTTTAAGTTTGACACATAACAGATCCTTCTGTAGCTCATACGAGGATGCACATATAGTTAGAAACATCATGCAGAACGAGGTCATCACTGCGACTTGATACTGCAACGCAACTAATAAAAATAAAAGAGAAATTTAGTTTATAATATTTACTCACCAAGCCGAAGCTCTCCAAAGTTGCCACAGCCAATCTTCTTTCCAACACGGAAATTTGGTCCAACCATGAGTACTCCAGAAGACGAAGCAACACTATGTCTGCGGGAATGAGCATTGGATCTAGTAGGAACCTCACTGCCTCTAGATATTCTTTTAGCAGCCTCCTGCTCCCTTTCTCGTTCACGATCGCCGCCCCTAGCGAGCTCCTTATCAGCTCGGGCCTCTCTACCGTCCCTCTTCTGCATTATTAGAGTGAGAACTAGCTGGCAGTCTCTGCTAAGGAACCGTAAGGATGGAAAAGGTGTCGGGCAGTGGTCAATGCTTGTTTCCACAGGAGTCTTCAGAGACAGAACCGATCTCCATGCTCCTAAACACTCAGGAGGGTTCCAAGCTGCAAGATGATGTCACTGATGTCTCAGGCGATGTTCCTGGAGTAGAGAAACCCCATACTCACAAGCATAATAAAAATTCTCTCCTTAAAGTCTGAACACCCACGCACCTAATACACTTTTATAGGATTAGAATAAACACTGCACGATCGATCAACTAATGACTTCCTTTTTGTCGCTGAGTCGTCGGTCGTCGAGTCGTGTCGTTGTCGTCAAGGCGAATTAGAGACCGGCTCTGCCTGATCACACAGACGCTTTCTTCGGACGACCAATATTAATCGCCATGCTCGCCAAGCCTCGGCGATGCCTGTCGCGGCAGCGACAGCGACCGAGTCTAGAAGCTCGGTCACTAGTTAGCGGAGCGTCCTGTCGCCCGTTGTGTAGCACGTATCCCGTATGTGAACAAGCGAAAACCACCATTACAGACCATTGTCTCTGGCGCACTCTCGCGAACGCTACGGCGACGTACGACAGGGAATGAATGTAACGATAAGCTAATGATAGTAGTAATATCCGATACGCCCTAAAGCTTCAGCCTCTTACAATTAGTTACTCATCGGCTAATTTAACCGCGTACCCCTTGTTTCAAGGAGTACAAGTGAGTTGTCGCTGTCGCCGCGACCCACCAAGAACCACAAAATCTAATATTTTCTGCGAGGGAATTTTTTTACAGGCTGTTATTGTCAAGGGGAGAACCGATTTTGTCATACAACCGCGACGATTTTAAGCATAAGAATTCTCTTTTTTTTAATGTCGCCTGCTTCCCTAGCGATACAAGACCTCTCCCTTTTTTCGCTTCTCTTGATTTCCCACCTTTTTCTCGATTTTTCTTGTTTTTTTTTATTTTAACACCGTTGCTTCTTACATCACAAGGTCCGTCCCCGTCGTCGTCACACCACCAATATTTTTCTCGTGTGTATCAGCCCCTACTCGCTATTGCTAAAACTTCCCTCGATCCGAACTGATCCGAACAAACGGTCGCGCACAGCCTGCGAGCACCTCCTGCCTTTCGCACTCGACTCGACATTGGATTGGATTTGTTACGGGACCGGCAGGTCTACCAACATGTCTTAAATGAGAGAGAGAGAGACCGTCAAAATCTAGGGACCCTAGTGGATACTAAACAAAATCACATTCTTTTAAAACCAATATGGAATGTCACAAATTATATTGATAACAATAGTTCCCTTATACTTAAAACGTTTAATTACAACATTAGATATACGTAAAATGTATCTAACTTATTATTACTTATATGGTATGATTCGGTATGTTGATACTCGAATGTAATAATTCGACAATTTTGTGTTCCAAATTTTTTATTCCAGTATCTCCATAAAACGTTAATAGTATACTCCCATGTAATTTGAACATAATGCGAATATTCATTCTCAATGAGATTGTTGTCAATCATTGTGAATTCTCGATCACGATTTATTTTATTTAAATTCGTTTTGGGGGGGGGGCTGTGGTTCATGGAGAATTTCGTGGTAAAATGTTGGCAGCATTATGCGGGCAGCACCTGTCACAAGAAAAATCGATCAAACGCAGGTGCCGTGGTAACTCGACTAGTTTCATGTCGCGGAATCATCGTTACAGGCTACAGCGGATGGCGGCTGTCAACTGGTGGGCTCTTATCTCTCGTAGGACGTTATTCCTGGAGAATAGCCTCAGCCTAGAATTGTTCACGCGAAGCTTGAGAGATTCTCAGCGCTTTGCTTAGAGTGCTTTCTATGAATTTATTTGTGTAACAGCCACTTTTTGATGACATCGGGAAAGGAGACGATGGGGTAAGTGATAAATAGTCCGCTACTCGATCTTTCTATGGGATAGCTCATCGACGTTATAGAAGCTAATTGCTCCCTTACTGCACTCACTGTTAACGATGCTAATTAGAGTGTAATTAATTATTCACTCTTATATAGGAAGGATCTATTAATGTCGGAAAGCATCAACGGAAATTCTTTAATGTAGAAGTACTGGGCCTAGCCCTGCTTTTTCTACACTGTATATTCTGATGACCTCCTCTCTATTTTGTCTCTCTAATTCTTTGATAAACTGCGTTTTTAAACTTCAGATGCTTTTTGTTATATGCTTTCTTCACATTTATTTATAGCCTTTTTTATCAAGAAAATTATGTCCAGGATGTCAAAAGTATATTATTATACGATGTGCCTGCCTGAAAAAAGGATTGCTTCAATGCAATCAATCAAGTATGTTGTGTACTAAATATAGATGAGATATTATGGAAATTAAACAATGTGCTCCTTTTTCACTTAAAGTATATCTGAATTTTATCGTGCGCGCGCGCGCGTTTATCTGTGTGTGGCGCTTGCGCACGCGCTGTATTCTCTGTAATTTCATTATTCAAGGTAATTCTATATTATAATTTTCTAATATGGATACAGAAATAATCAATGCATCCAATGTGCACTCCAAAAATTTGCTAAACTTAATTCTGTCATTTTGTTTTCCTTTTTAACTAACTTTAAATAACAACTTTTCAGTAATGCCAATTAGATTATCATTAGCTTATGAGAATTTGTACTTTGGAATGCTAAATGATTACATTATTAATATTACAGTGAACAGCCGATTTTCACGTGCAAGGCACACGTGTTTCACATTGATCCAAAAACGAAACGTTCATGGGTGTCAGCATCAACGGCGGCAGTTTCTGTTTCCTTTTTCTATGACTCCACAAGGAGTCTCTACAGGATTATTTCTGTAGAAGGTACCAAGGTAAGCACTCAACCACTGAAGGCAGTGATATCATTGGTTGATATCATTATAAGTATTTTCGGATTACAGGCAGTAATAAACAGCACAATAACGCCGAACATGACGTTCACGAAGACTTCGCAAAAATTCGGTCAATGGTCAGACGTGCGCGCAAATACTGTTTACGGGTTAGGTTTTTCATCAGAAGCCGAATTAGGCAAGGTACGTGTATTCTACCACAAGATGTCTCCTGTATTCTAATGAATCCTAAAAATAATCTTATTGATAGTTCATCGAGAAGTTTCATGAAGTAAAGGAAGCAACGAAGTTGGCCGGCGCGAAACTCCAGTCGAATTCTTCGTCTGTAACACCAGCAACCAGTGCAAATGTCAGTCCGATCACGTCCAGGTCAGCAGTGCCACCTACTGAACAAGACCTGATTGATCCGCCAAACTCGTCCATGATCAATTCAAACGTGTCGGCATCAAATAATCCGAATCCAAATGCGAGCGTCATATCCGCTCAGAATAGCGTTTCCTCGGTGAGCAGTAGTCCGCTGCCTGGCAGCTGTCAAGCGAAATTGGACGAGGAATTGAAGAATGCAGTTCACTCGAGGTCGCAGAGCATTTCACAGCAGAGTACAGAGAGTCCTCAGCATCAGGGCAAGTCCGTGCAGATCTCCGGAGGACAATCTGGTCAATCCGCAGAAATGCAGTTAAAGTACGAGAATGATAGATTGAAGCTGGCGCTTGCGCAGAGCTCTGCAAATGCTAAAAAATGGGAGGTCAGTTCATGCGTGATTCTAGGATAATTTAATATCTTTTTGGCACAAAACTTTCACAGGGACTAACTGTGTGACTTTCTACAGATTGAACTGAGTACGCTAAAATCTAATAATGCGAGGCTAACGAGCGCGCTCCAGGAGTCTACTGCCAATGTTGACGAGTGGAAGAGACAATTACAGCTCTATAAGGAAGAGAACGCTCGAGTGAAGGCCAAGTATGCGGATTTAGAAGCCGGTAAGATTAGCGAAGGAAACAGTGAAGCTTTGAGGTTACGAGTTGAAGCATTGGAAAACGAACTGAGAACGCGGAATGAAGAAATTAAGGCCCTGACGATGGCAACGAAGAGCAAAGACTTTGTGGTGAGTATTGGGCTGCTTTTAATAGCTAATTAGACATATCGTAAATAGATAGTTCTATAATAGTATTTTATTTGTTGTTTCATATCAGACACTCCAAAAGGAAAACAATGAGCTTCGAGAAATGTTAAACGTGGTTCATGAACAATTAGAACTTGCCATGAGTGCTAATAAAGTTCAAAAGCAAAATCTCGATACGCTGAACTCAAGACTAGCTGGTTATATCCAGGATCTTGTCACAGTACATCGAGAAATCACGAACACGCTGCAAACCTAAGTTAGATCTGACTTCGTAACTCTTCTTTTCTGTTTGTCGTATATATGGGCACGATGAAGCATACAGGTTAATATAATTAGATTGAAAGGGTGTCATTTTGAGGAGACGGAAAATCAGGCAAAATAGAAATAAAGTTGAGTCACGTGCACGCGTCATTCAATGGCAGGAATTTCTATTTGAAAAGAAATCTTAATATTTCGCGTAATCTATTCCATTTCCTCTTTCTTTCTATTTTTAGCTCTTTTTATATTAACTCTTTTGATCTGAGCAACATTTTTATTCTGTATCCTTATTTCCGTACTCCTCAGTGACACGTGAACGTGTACCCTTCGAGCGTAATTTTAGACCACATTTTAACCATGAACACATTGCGTGAAAACGTGAATGCACAATCGACCCTAGTAATTCCCGACACTAGTAGATGGTCCTTTTTCGAATACTAATTTAAGTTTTCTTTTGAATTTTGATTACGTTGAAAATGAAAAGTTTAGATTTTCAGCCACAAGGAAGAAACGTGAAAAAAGTCGCTCACTCGGTTGGGGATAAGATAAGCATAAGTGTATACAAATTTGTTTATTCGTAATTTCTCTCCGAACTTACCGTTGAAGAAGCCAGAGATCTTTTACCTCACGAAATAATTCGGACAAGAATTTTCTTTGGTCGATCCGCGATGTATACTACTGTATGTTACGTTATTTTTAGTTCGTAAACAAAGGAATTTGATCACGTTTTTGTCACGCCATTTTCCTCTCGTTTTCTTCTCACCCTTCTGATTGTCAATTTTTTATAAAACAATTGCACGACAGTTACGCACGGCTTTACAAATAATGGCTGGACGTCGGCGTCGCTGCGTTGAAATTGTTTAGTAAACTTTAATGAAGAGAATGTCTCACTTGCCATAATTAACACTAGATTAACGGAACCTGTCATTTTGACGGATTTCAAATTTCATGTTAAACCCTTAAATTCCACATTGGGGTGAATTGTTAACTCGCACCGGTTAGTATGGAATTTAAAGGTGTGTGACAAAGGCGTAAAATTCGAAAATTAAAGTTACAGAAATTATAAGTATTATTTTTTAGCAATTTCTGTTGACGCTGATAATCAACCTTCGTAAATCTAGTGTTAAATACAAACATTAAATAACAAACGGCTCATCGAGAGGCTTACATCGTTAACGCTAATAATTTAAAAAGACAGAATAAGGAGGCGATAAATAAAAAGCCGTAGTCTCCTGAAGATGCTGAAAGAAAAAGGTTTAGCGTAAAAAAATAAACAGAAAGTGCGAGAAAGACAGGGCATAGAAGACAGAGGCGTTAAGTCGCGTCTGGGAGCGCCGATGTTGCACTTAAAAATGATGGTTCGATGAGTTTAGTCGCTCGTGCGATAATAAAACGTGCAAATATCACTTGTAAATGAGGAATGAAGCGAACAAATGAACGGTTCCACAAATCTCTTATTTACTCCAGTAGTATTATATTGTTTATTTCTTTCCAATGATATGATTATCATCAGCTTTATTTATTGTGAATGCGAATCTCAGAACTGTAAAGAGAAATAAAGGAAAAGAGAATATGAGACTTGCGCAATGGCGACGTGTTAGAGAGCGGAAGAAAGATGAACTACCAAGAACAAAAAAATAATTGTCGCATTAACATCAAACATAATTAAGCCTTAGGAAAAAAAATGAACTTCGTACGTACATCTAAAGAAAAGAACAAAACTGGCTTCTCCGTTCTTCCGAATTAAGCGCTCACAAAACACGACAATATTCTTTAATTTTAGTGGTTTTTTTTATTAACTCTTTTATTTCGATACATCTTTTTTTATATCATTTATTACTCGGTCTTTTACTACTTTTTTCTACACTCATATTGTAACCTTATACGGTTCTCCTTTAATTAACGCCACTTTCATTATATTTTACGCTGTCCTTTCGATTCTCTTAGAATTCGAGGGAAGACTGCCATAGATACTACTATATAAATACGTTTTATTGTAGAACGAAGGAGCGTTAAACTATATGTCGTCATACCAAAAATCTCCGATCTTTGCACCGGCAAAATCCGATTGTATTTTAACTCAACTCTGGTACGTTACTTTTGTTTCGACCTATATGTACAATAGATAAGTTTTTACTACGAATAAAGTAAAGAAGAAGTCGCACGTCGAAGTTATTGGACGGGGTTAAGAATAGGGCTAGTTGAGTTACGATATAATAACATTGGTAAAAATATTAATAAGCCGCGATTAAAAATACGGAAAATAATCGGGAAATAACGAAAGTGCCCGAAGCAATTGTTAAAGACAAAGATGCATTATGAGAGAAGCGTAATTGACGCGCAGTGGATTAAGAAATCGAGTTACGTAATAGAAATACGAAAATAAATAATAAGACCGAAAGAATCGAGTGATAAAAAACAACGGTATGCATATCTATCACATTCTGGGGCTACAAATGAATGATATTAAGAAGGGAAAAATGTTAAATAATGAGAGGAAACCCTTTGCTGTAAAAGGAAGAGTAAAATCAGTGGCACACGCCAGACAGGGTATTCCTTTAAAAAAAAAAAAAAAAAATACAAATTAAAAATGAAGATCCATTTGGACTTGCCATCAGCTATTAATAAGAATAGTAAGAAGAGAATAAACTGAGCAAACGAGGGTTTATTCAGGACGTCTTAAGGTACATATTAATTAAGTATTTACAATTAATGATTGAAATGAGGGTTAGTCGCGGACAAGGGCCGCTAAAAAACTGTGCCATAGAGCGTCATTATGGTTGTGATAAGTTCCACGCTTGTGAAACCTGACATCCATTTTCTCTTGAATATGGCATAGTCTTCCGACGCACAAATGGAATCCATAGTCCAAACGCGCAGCCGATCCCGATGTAGATAAGACCTGTCGGGGATCATCAGTTACTATTTCAATGAAGGATTGATATACGTGGTGGTTACGAGTTTATTGAAATAAATGACCTTTAAAAGCTACGAGAATTTCTTAAGCATTAACTGATTGTAGAATTTGTTATGTCCGAGTATATCGTATTAACGAATAATATTAATATTGAAATGATTGAATATTAATATTATGTGCATATATTATAGTAATATATATACACATATTTGTGTGATGGTTATACGAGGAAAATGTGCGTACTTGTACATCCATTGAATTTATTTCGTATTATTGTCATTTGTTGCCCACCGTAACGCACGGTCGCCCTCTTTTATGATGTTACAGAAATTCTTAATAATATGAACGTTTTTTAACAAATACATCGAAATTATGGTGAGAAAGCAATATCTTTTGATATCCTGACTTTTTTACAACATTTTCAACTAAATATTTTGTTTTGTGTTAATTACGACACCGAGGAGATATTAACAGAAAGAGCCCTCTAGGACTTTGTTGCTGACCACTAATGGGAACAGTGGGCACGGGAGATATGCTGGAACCAAAATAGAGATTTTGGAGAAAATTGAAATGTTATATATTTTATTCACGACTGAGCTATAATAGCCACTTTATTCCCTGAAAAGCAGGAGTAAAGTAGCATTTTATTCCCGCATATTTGGTTTTCCCGAAAATTTACTTTATTCCCGCAAAATTTTGAATTTTCTTTCAATTTTGAAAATTTTTGAGTTTTGAAAAGGTGAAAAATTTTTAAATTTTGAATTTTTTGAATATTTGAAAAAACGTATATTTCCATCATAATGACGGTGGCTGATTTGGTTCCACTTTTCAGGGAATAAAGTGGCTATTATAGCTCAGTCGCTCAGTTCGTGAATAGAGCACTATATGTAACACCTCGCTTCGCTCGGGCAGTACACTCTCACCCGCGGGAATAATCAACGACTTTACTCCCTTGTTGCATAATGTACTATTGTTTAATACACAGAATATACAGAACCGGCTCTGTTTACCAATCTCTTCCCGATGCTTACAATCGAACAATTGAACTATTGTATTTTCTTGCTGTTTAAATGTACCGCTGATGATCGGAGCCCTTTCGTTTTCAAGGTGCGTTCACAGCTTTGATGGACTAGTCGAACAAGATGAATAACTCGGAACAGCTAAATTCCTAATTGATCGAAACTTTAAATAAAAAAATGTTCACTAATCAAGAGTCTGGTTATCCCGAGTTAGTCGTCTTGTCTGACTAGTCGGTCAAAGCTGTAGAGGCATCTTAATAAAATTTAAATACAGTAGACTCCCCTGTAACGCGAGTTTTTACATCGCAAATTCGTATAAAGGGCCAAAGATATTATGACTAATGTTTTCATATAACGCGGTTCTTCGTATTATACAACGCGCCAAATAATAAGACAGAGGAATTACCTGATTTTTGAGAATTAATCTTCTTTAGTTAAGCATTAAATTGTTTTCTTCGTCGTTACCGGCTTCTCATGTTTCACTGTTGTTCTCTTTTTTGACGCGGACACTCTTCATATAACGATATGAGTATCAGTACTAAAAAACGCCTGGGGAATCAGTAACGTATTAGTGTCTCGTATTCGCAATTCGAGAAAGGTTACACTTAAAATACGTAAGTATACATAATACCAAAGTATTTTGTAAATTAGATTTATAAAAAAAGTTATTTTTAAGGACACAATGGGTGAAATTAGAAAGAAAAAATTTTTATATGGAAATGCATTTCTCTTACAGAAAAAGTCACAATGTTAAATCGGCTGAAATCTGGGGAAAAAGTAAAAGATATTCCTAAGGAACTGCATTTAAACGAGTCAACAATCCGAATTGTAAGAAAAAATGAAAACAAAATAAGAATGACTGCAACTATTAATTCTTTATCGGTTTTAAGAAAAACTGCGCGCATAAAAGACCCTTTGACATCCAAAATGGAAAAGTGTTTAATTATGTGAATGGATGATTGCAACTAAAAAAAATATTCCTTTATGTAATCATGTCATAAAACAAAAAGCATGCAAAGTTTACACTCATTTAAAACAATCCACTCCTTCTGATAAAGTGCACGGATATGATTTTAAAGGTATCAAGGGATGGTTCGACAGATTTAAAAAAAGAAGAAAGAAAAAAGATTTTTTGAATAGTAAAATACATGGAGAACGAGCTTCAGTTGACTTACAATCGGTCCAGATGTATAAAGAAGAATTTAATAAGATTATAAAGAAGGACCCTATACAGGTGATCAGGTGTTCAATGTTGGTGAAATGGGTTTAATCTGGAAAAAATGAACCAACGAACGTTTATTTCTAAATGTGTGATCTACTCCTGGATTTACATCTTCCAACGAAAGGATAACATTACTTTTATATAATAATGCATCTGGAAAATGTTTAACCAAACCTCTGCTCATTAATAAATCTTAAAATCCATGTACAACGGCGAGACACAACAAGTCTATATTTCCCGTTTAGTGGCAGGCAAATAAGAAAGCGTGGATGACTTTTATAATTTTTTCGTGCCGGATGTCGAACAGTATTTAAAGGAAACAAATTTAAGTTCTAAGGTTTTATTAATAATTGACAATACATGACCAAGGACTTGCAAGATTGTCTAACTCTATATTTAAAACTGTAGAAAGAATTGGAAATAAATACAGCAAATATAATAAAGCAAGATAATAGATTCATTGAACAGATTGAATCTGTAAGTGAAACTAATTCAACAATTGAAAATGAATATTTACATCTACCTAAACGAAGAAGTTGGAATGGAACTTTGGACGATTCGAACAGTGACTAATAATCAAGATTCTAAAAGTATTTTTCAATCTAAAAAGTCTTAAAAAACATAATACATAAATTTGTATAATTACATTTTTAATAAATTTTAATGAAATAAAAGATTTATTACATACATTAATAATGTTTTTTTAATCAACTTTGTATATATGCCATTTATTTAAAAAATATTATTTTATTTGATAAAACATAGAAATTAAAAGTTAATATAGCAATAATAATTTCCAAAAAGGAAAACCAAAACAATTTAATTTAGATAATGCGCGAAAGGTATTAACCGCGTTATACGGAAGTCTACTGTAATCACGGACTGTAGTGCACTTTTTTTCGCACGTGGTTATATTCCGTAATTGAACATGCATTTCGGCCGGTGATCAAAATCGATTGGCTGAAATTTAATAACCGTAACTATGGTTCACTTACGGAATATGTCCTAAACTTGTTAATCAGCACATAGGGCATGCCCTCAAATATATGTATAGGTATATACATACATATATGCATATTTGTTGCTAAGGTATACTTTGGGGACGATTTCATTTACGAAGTCGCTATTTTGAGGACAAGTGGCTGTTTTGGGGACCGTCATCAAAGATTTTCTAGCGTAATCACTGTTTTGAGGACCATAAAGTGGGCTGTCACACCAAATTTGTTTATGTCTTTTCAATGTTAGACATTCAGTATTTGTGATGGGCTCAAAAATGTTTTGTTTTGTTAGATTAGCTCAGAACTCCAATGCTGTGATGTACCAAGGTAGTTTAAAAAAAAAAACATTAGCTTGCTGTTGTAAATGTCCCTTAATTTTTCGTATCCCCAAAGTATTATTTGGCAAACGTATATATATATAGGTAGCTAAGTGGTAAGGTTTTGTTAGGTCCGTAAAATTACGCACTTGAGTAGTGAGCAGAACTGACCTACATGAAATTAGCACTATAACATTTACTTTTTGAACTTTTCTATTGCCAAAAAATTGTTGGCTTTTTGTTGGAACAATTAGAAAATTTGTTGGTTGCTCTTTTTTCTTTTTGGAAAATGGATAATAAAATCTGGAATATGAAGTTAGCCCCAAAAGTCTTATTTTTTACACAAATAACTTTTTTTTGTATGCAATCGATGGCAAATTTTTTGTTGGGACACGAATTAACTAATAAAAAAATTTGTTGGTAAGCGGTTTCAATGAAAACAAAAAGAAAACAAAACCGTTCGCACCGGCTTTTCAACCAATCGTACGGCTTTTTTGAGATATCAAGACTGTAATTGGAGCTAACTTCACACTCCGGAGATGCACTTACGGCTTTTCTTTTCCTACGAAACCGTTTACCAACAAATTTTATAATTAGGTAATCTGTGAACAACAAAAAATTTGACATCGATGAGGTCCTTGTCGACTTATGAGGATGATTTTAATTAAGAAATATGCATTAGATGTATGCAGCCTAGTTCATAGCCACGCGGCATTGTCGATCTCGTTGTCCACGAACGGTTTTGTTTTGTTTTCAACGAAACCGCTCATAAACAAATTTTTTTAGTAGGTAATTCGTAAACAACAAAAAATTTGCCATCGATTAAACACAAAAAAACTTATTTTTATGAAAAAATAAGACTTGGGGCGAACTTCAGATTCCAAATTTCATTTTCCATTTTCCAAAAAAAAAATGAGCAACCAACAATTTTTTAGCAAAAGAAAAAGTTCACAAAGTAAATGTTACAATGCTGACTTCACGTAAGTGGAGAACTGGACATTGCGAAGTGAGAAAGAGATATATCTCTGTCTCAACATGTTGGAGTCACTTTTCTTCTTCCTCTTTTATATATGTTGGCACTAGTTAGGACCCTAGTCCCTTACAAGCGCCCACGGAGTCACTTTTAACTGCGCCATTTCTCTTCCAGGAGTCTAACGGCGTGTTCCGATATACACTGGCAGCAGAGATGAGTAGGGAGATTGCCAATGAGCCTGTTTTTGGTGAAGGCAATTTTTCTCTGGTTTCGGCACGCCACCTTAGCGGAGGGCCCTCGAAGCAGTTCCACGTTTTTGATTGGTCGTGTATATATAGTAATACTACGCGTGATAATCTGGAGCTGTGTTTTGGCGCGTCGACGCGCCACCTGAACGAGACTCTCGAACTAGTTCCACGTTTTTGATTGGTCGAATGAATTCGTGTGTTCCTCGAGATCCGCGATTTTAAACCGGGTGAACACTCAAATAGGGAGACTTGTATCCACCTTTTTTTTACAGGATATTACATAAACCGTAGTAATAAGGTAGTCAATACTCTTAATAATCATATGAAGCTCTGCAAATAATAGAGTAAGCAAATAAAACTTAAAAAAAACTCTCGAACGTGGGTAACTACACAAATATAAGTTTGCTAAA
>NW_014332769.1:214377-214762 GCF_000341935.2 Cephus cinctus
CATATGAAGCTCTGGAAATAATAGAGTAAGCATATGAAACTTCAAAAAAACTCTCGAACGTGGGTAACTACACAAATATAAGTTTGCTAAATAATATACCACAATGACTCGATAGCACACGTGCTTGATGCTGGATTAACGTCCGAGAGTCTCGAGTTCGAAACTCACGTCTCAACCATTTTATTTTTCTTCTTAATTATCAACTATGCTTATTGGTTCACCTAGTTAACTTAAGATTCATTAAATATATGATTATATTAATCTACAAATATTGTATTATATTACTGTTACGTAGGCCGTAGTGGCTAGCGAGGCCTTTAAATTTGATAACAAAAATTTAGAAGTAACCAAAAAAAAAGAAACGACCGGAGGTAACGTGAATAAT
>NW_014332769.1:215840-216197 GCF_000341935.2 Cephus cinctus
AAGCGAATGAAACGAGATTTTTTTCCATTGCTGTCAATTTTTCTCTTACGTCTTCATGAGAGTCCGTATCGCAACAAGTGAGGCTGCGCATTTCCACCAGCTATGGATCATCATGTATGGAGAACATGAATTGAGCGCGTTGGCAACGATTCCGCTTCGTAATCGTAACGTGCTGCGTTCGCGTCTAGAGACGAAAACTTATTTGTTTAATTTTTTTAAAAGGTAATGCCACTCTAAAGGCTCAAAAAAATAAAAAATTGTGGTCAATTATTATTAAAAAATAGCATATGTAATATAAAGTCTATTTAGATGAATTTATTGTACACTGAACGTCATTAATGTTGTCCAGCTTGTTAA
>NW_014332769.1:216265-216522 GCF_000341935.2 Cephus cinctus
TGGACAGTGACTGTTTAACGGACGTATGTACCAGGATAGGTGCATGAAACGCAGGTAGCGCTATGGTGCGAGCGAGACGCGAAAGCGTCGTACGGTGCGTCCTGTTCGAACGCATGAGTATGAGTGAGACGGTAATGCATGAGTCCCACTGAGTTGTACCTGGGAGCTTGGTGGGACATTGGCGCTAGCTAGCCTTGTCGACAACGTGGGAGAAGATGCCCCACCAAGCTCCCTATTGCGAGTGAGGGGCCGCATTG
>NW_014332770.1:0-59038 GCF_000341935.2 Cephus cinctus
AGAAGCCACAGAACCAGGGAAACTAAACACGTCGTCATCGGTCAAGGCGATTCATGACGACGAGAGCAGGAAACACCGACTCATAATCACAGACAGAGAATCTGGAGTGAGGTTTCTTGTCGATTCAGGAGCCGACGTATCGTTGTCCTTGTCGATGGAGAAACCGAGGTATTTCACAGATTGCGCGCCGAAAACGCATTTTGCGGTGTTGATCGAGAGTCCGTACTGCTGAAGTCGTTCGAAAACTTGTCGCAGGTGTCTCTCGTGTTCTGCCTCATCCTTGGATGCGATTAAGATGTCATCTACGTAACAGAAGCAGAAGTCCAATCCACGGAGAGCTGTATCCATGAATCTCTGGAAACTTTGTGCAGCATTACACAGTCCAAATGTCATCACGTTATATTCGAAAAGTCCAAATGGAGTGATTACTGCTGTTTTTGGTCGATCCTCTTCTGCCACCGGGATTTGGTAGTATGCTTGAGTGAGATCCAATGTAGTGAATATGGAACAGTCACGTAATTTTTGGGTGAAATCATGTAAATGCGGAGTGGAATACTTGTCCGGTATGGTACGTGCGTTGAGACGACGGTAATCGTCACAGGCCCTCCAATCGCCGGATTTCTTAGGCGCGAGGTGAAGAGGGCTGGCTCATTGACTGCTGGATGGCCGACAAATGCCCTGAGTTAACATATACTCAAAATCTGCTTTTGCGGCTTTCAGCTTTTCTCCTGAGAGACGTCGTGCACGTTCTGCTACTGGTGGTCCCTTCGTGTTCATGAAGTGTTGGACGTCACGTTTCGGTAGTCCCGTGTACTTGACAGGTCGTGTGATGTCGACAAATACTTTAAGTGGTTTGCTGTACGGTGTATCATCCGTGATGGTCCGTATTGTGGGAGCGTTGGACTTGGTCACTGCGCCGCCAGAAAATAGGTTGGTACTTACATCTCTAAGACATTTACCTTGCAGGTGGATTAGCAGTTCATAGTGATGTATAAAATCAGCGCCTAGTATGGGCCTGGTCACATTCGCGATGATGAAGACCCAAGGCAGTTTCCTTCGTAATCTCAGGTTGGGAGTGAGAAGCATGGTCCTATAATAGATTTATTTAATGTTATTGCTTTTCAATTTATTACATGTTGAAAATTGCGCAAGAGAAAATTATCACTGTTCTAATTTCAACAAAGACCATCATGGCTATCGCTAATCACAATAAAAGTATATCAAAATATGACTAAATATATATAAGCTTACAATCTAATAACTTATCGCTTCACAGCATTATAATCATTATAAGGACCGTACTCACGCAATTCATTAAGATTCTTCAAAGTTTTCTTATTGATTGGTAATACTTCTCGAGTACGTCTCGTTTAGTCCTTTGGAGCTCGCCCAGGATTCAGTCTTTTATTGGTAGTATTCCGTATGATATTGACCCATGTATGTCGTGTAGTTTATCCAGGATTAGCCGTTAATAATGTTTCTAATATCAATTATTATTGATAGAGTGCAGGACTGACTATAAAACCGCAACCCTATTGCCTCTGCAAATGGACTGTCTACATGGACGAAATAAAAAAAAAAAAACAATAAGCTATCTATTTGAATAAAAATTATTATTTAAGGAAATGTGTTAGATTACCTGTCGTGCTCCAAACGTGACACGTGCTTCTTCCTCAGTGTCTCAAGGCAAAAGGGAAGAGTTACACACGGTTGGAGACTTAATTTTCACAAGTAAATAGGAGGGGATCAAGAAATCGATTATTTTGACATACGACGGCCATTTCACAAACTATTATGGATCCCAGTCGGTAATCCGTTACAGTCCCGTATGTTTCTATAGGAGACCCATTTGCGGCGAAGAGCTGCGACGTGGATGCATCTGCCTGTAGCTTACCCGCAAAGTTGCGAGGGATAACGGATACGTCGGCTCCTGAGTCAACAAGAAACCTCATTCCAGATTCTCCGTCTGTGATTATGAGGCGGTGTTTCCTGCTCTCGTCGTCATGAACCGCCTTGACCGATGACGACGTGTTTAGTTTCCCTGGTTCTGTGGCTTCTTCCAGGAACACGGGCTAACACAGTTTCTTGCTTCCTTACCAAAGCGTCGGTGATAGTAGCACAATCCGTTTTGTCGTTCACTAGAACGAGATCTTTCACCTGAGCGATTTTGCTGATTCTTGTTATAGTAGTTTCTTTGCTGCTCGGCTATTTCTTCAATCATGTTTTTTAACTCTAACCACTTGTCATCTTGTTTTGTTGATGTGGTCGAGTCCGTCTGAGTGGTTGTACCTTTGTTAGGTTTGTCTGAAAACTCTAGACGTGTTGATAGTTCACTTATGCGTTTGGCCAGTGCCGCTAGATCACTTGAAATGTGGTTGTCAGAATTGGAGATGGTGGCTACATGTGGTACTCTTCTTCGGTCCATAGCCTTGTCCGCAACCTCTGCCAGTTTGATGAGTCCTACTCCTTCCACAACCAACAAGAGTTCTTGGACATGTTCAGGGAGTCGTTGAAGAAACATAGTTTGTAAAGCTTTGTCAGAGACTTCCTTGTCCGCAAGAGACCTCATTTCTCTGAGCAAGTCTGGGTCGCTTGTTACCCAGTTCGATGCCTGTGAGGAGTTTTCTCATTTGAAGCTCTTCTGAATCTGTCCATCTTGCGATGAGTGCTTCCTTGACATGCTGATATTTGTTCTGCGTAGGAGGTGCATCTAGTATATCCTCAATTTTTGTCATTGTCTGTGCATCGAGGTGGCTAATAACTGTGCTAAACTTTACTTCGTCTGAGCGAATTCTATGTAAGACAAAATGGCTTTCCAGATGTATGAACCAGAGTTTAGGATTGTTGCGCCAGAATGAAGGTACCTTAATATCTCTGTAATCGCTGGCTTGCACTTCATCTGGGGATTCGCGTACCTCTTGTTGAGTCTCGTTATTGCTCGCCATGCCTCGTGGTGTTGCCTCTTCCTCTTCGGATTTTTGTACGTCACTGTCGTAAGAACCTGAAAGCTGTGTTGGACTACCGGGAAGTTGGCCGCTGAGTTTACCCCACATTCTTCATTATGAATATAGGTGGACCTTTCCTTTCTGCGGCGGATCCTTTGTTCGCCCACGTGGTGGCATCTTTGAATTTCCTCGATGATCACGTCGGGGTCACCAAATTAACTTGTGTAGTGGACGCGTACACAAGTCGTTTATATTTTATCTAATCACGAGAAATATATTGCACTCAGGTAAGTTTCACGCACGTACGCTTTATTTCTTTTGTTTCAGGTACAGAGATATACTATTTACAACGGACGCCATGGAACTGCATGGAACGCTCTGGACCACTACTACTAACTACCCTGCGGTTGCCGTAGCGCTGCGGACTTCCGACTTTCGGCCTCCTGCCAGCGACGACCGGTAAGTATGGCAGTGCTTGCCCTAGTTCGGTTGGTAAGTACCGTCTGGTGCTCGGTCTCTACACCCAGGAGGTGCTGCCCCCTTATCGGCAAAAATTGGAACTAATGCAAATTCTTCAAAAAAATTGGCCTCTAAAGTTTCGACAACGCGATTTTCAAATTGCATCCGGAATCATTTTATTTTAGAAGGTAGTATGGATAAAAGAAAGCGAAATCAGGATATGTATAATATTGGAGAGATGGAATGGAAATAATGGCAGAGAAAATGGAGCATAGCTAAAAAGGGGTATCAGAGCATAAGGCAGAAGGAGGAAGAGAAGGAGAAGGATGCTGTTAGGACGGATCTGAGTAAGAGAGAGACAGAACTCATTCGTACTCTGGGATATTCGCAGATGGCAAATGAATATCAATGTGTATAAGTGTTTAAAGATAATTTATTGGACAAATGCAATAATGATACAATATACAAAGTACAGATGTACATATATGGTTTGCGAAAGATTAGTAATAACAATGCCATTAGAGATATATTTTAAACATATCACTGCAATATAATATACATTTGGTATGTTATATGTGCTACCACTTTGGACTTTCCTTTTTCCAAAGGACTTTTTAACAACTTAGTTTTTAAGGATATTCCAGGAGGAGAGTGGTGGAGACATAGGAAAGAATAGGAGATTCGGAAATTGAGTAGAAACGTTTGGTGACAGCAGCCAGGGAAGATGTTATTGAAGGGAAAAAGATGAAGATTGTTAAAAAGAAAGAGTGAAAAACAGAGATAGTAAGGATTGAGGGAACAAGGAGAGAAGAAAATGCATAAAACGTGTGCACGAGAACCAAATTATTCGGGACGAGCGACAAAAGAGAACACTCGAAAAAGTAGGAACAGTAAGAAGTTTAAGGGAGCGAAATGGGCCCCTCCGCGCCCATTTCCGTGAGGTCCTGCCTCTCCACAAGGGAGCTACGACCCCTCCGAGGCCCCATAGGGGACCGTGTTTTGTTTTTCATTGAGGAAAACCCCCGAGTCCTGCGGCTTTCGCACACAGGACTAGGGGGGGAAAACCTCAGGAAGGAAAGGAAGTCGAGCCGTGGGACAAGAAAAACGCACAAGGGGGTAAGGTGAAGTTAAATGCGAAAAGCTAAGATAAGTTAAACGCAAAAGGGACAAGTAAAACGCGAAACATTGAGGAAAACCCCCGAGTCCTGCGGCTTTCGCACACAGGACTAGGGGGGGAAAACCTCAGGAAGGAAAGGAAGTCGAGCCGTGGGACAAGAAAAACGCACAAGGGGGTAAGGTGAAGTTAAATGCGAAAAGCTAAGATAAGTTAAACGCAAAAGGGACAAGTAAAACGCGAAAGGTCTACCCGTAGTCAAGATTCACCGCAACGAAAGACCGCAGGCGTAGCACCCGGCGGCGCCCTTGCGGGCACGCCAGGACATCCCGAAGGACGATATTTAACGCTACAACCTCCGTCCCTTCCCACGGGCGAGCCCAGTGGGTTAGACGTAAGGAACCACGCCCGCCGCGTGAAAACAATGAAATATAAAGAAGTAAGGAAATAAAGAAGAAATAAGGAAGAAAATGAAGAAGCTTGGAAATGGATAAGAGAGATGATTCCAAGAGACCAGTATAGGAGACCGACTCGAGGAAGAATGAGCGCTCCGAGTTCGGGCGTTGCATCGAGCGCTCCCCCCACTCCCCGGCTACTCCCACTCGCCGCACACAATTTTGGGCAATTTTCAGTACTTTTAAATATTCTTGGCCGGGATTTCAGAAGTTTAAGTCTTAATATCTAACTTTATGGATTTAATCAATTATTTTAATATTCCAAACACTTAATTTAGTAATAATTCAGTTTCAACGAAATTTATTTTCGACATTTTACAATTTCAATTGAATTTTTATCTACTCTGTATATTTTGTGAGATTATGTTTTAGCCTCAATTTTATATTTTAAATAATTTTCAAAAGTAAGTCAGCATCAAAAAATATTTAATAACATTTGGAGAGCTTTATTTAATGTTTCGAATTTTTAGTATTTATGTGCAACTAATTTTTTCCTTCTTCTTCTCGCGGGTTATCCGCTAATTTTTTTTTTTCTATATGTGCATGATAGCGCGTAACCTGATTAAAGAAAAAATATTTATATAATATCCATTGCCATGTAAATACTCGTTCCTACTTGCGCTTATATTTAACTGCCCGGTTTGTCCTTCACGAGTTCTGGGGAAGAAGAAATGCTCGCTGATTTATATATTTATTGTATGTATATAATGTAATGAAATATACATAGCAAATTATAATCATGTATTTATTAAATCCTAAGATAATTAATAAGATCAATATGCGTAATGAGAGAACAGTATAAAAAAAAATTATAACGAGTCTCGAACCTAAGACTCCTGTGCATAAACCGAAGCTCCATGCACACGTGCTGCTCAATCACCACGACACAAAAATAAAAAAACATATTTTACTAGGTGGCAGGTAGTAGAACCTGTGGCAAAGCTTTCAACTTTTTGTAAGTGTTCCTTGCCGTACCTCTCAGTGGGTATCGTTTTCCTGACCTTAACGAGGAATGCGTCATCTATGATTTGCGGATTCTACGATTCATGGAGACATGGATAATTCACGATGGCTCTTTTTAATAAAGAGAAGATAGAACAAAATTGTTGGAACATGTTTTTTTTTTTTATTAGGAATTAGCATATAATAAAGTTTATAATAAATCATAAAAGTAATTCAAACCCTGACCAAGTTCCCAGATTGAAATACCTGTGCCCAATTCGCTAGCTAGCTCGATTCGTTTATTAAGGGAATACAGAGTCGGGTAAAAGACAAAAGAACTTCCGGCAGCGGTTCTAAAAATTGAAGATATACATATATATACACACACACATATAACAATAAATAAGAAAATTTATGTGATCTCTCAATTCTTACTTGGTCTCAAAAAAGTGTTCCTTGCTACGATCGTCCCACTGAATTTTTCCTTTGAACGAATCCAGCATCTCGAGGTATTGAGATCCAAGAATTGGACCACCACCCTCGGGTGTGTAACTATTCCCATAGAAATTAATTCCCAGGAGTATCTGAGAACGTCTAGGATCGTCATCGTTTGGGACTAATTCCTTTATACAGTGTCGGGCCCATTCGAGGGGACTGTTTGGCCCTGGTCTTTGAACACTGGAGTAGTCGTAAGTCATTAGTGAAAATGATTCCACATCCTGAGCTAATTCATCAAAATGAGCTCGATGGAATAATTCTACTTTCATTCTGCAACGATAAAAACAATTTTTAATAATTCTAAAAAGACACAAGTTTTAGACGTTTTTTTAATAATTTAATAAATTTACCCTCTGATCGGTGGTACGGCGAGTATAACAGACAAGTTATGATTATTCAATTTTTTCGCGATACTCTTAATTATGAAAATCACGACACGTGCGTCGACACCTGTAAATATAAATTGATTCCAGATTTCTAAGACATATCCGTCAAATCGGAAGTTCTGAAAAATACCAATGAACACTATACAAATGTGTACAGTGAATTTTAATTTGGAACACTTTTATGACAAAATACCTTGGCAGTATCGATCAAGGCAGATATCAACCGTATTCTCTTATCAGAATTGGTTTGAAGGGCGATTATATCTTCCGCAATCCAATTTTCAAAAAATACACGAGGGATTACTGAAATTTAAGGAATTCATTAAACCTGTACGATTATTTTCAGTAATATATATTACTTTTGGTCGTGTGATTAGCACTATTCTGTTTTCGTATTTCTTTAATCCAGTCCTTGCGCACATCGTGTGTTCCCGGTGAAAACTCGCTCGTGTTACCATATGGAATTGTCAGCCAGACAGGCGAAAATGCCGTGAATTTACCATGAAACGTTTTGGAAATTTCCAATCCTTTTTCATTCCACTAAAATAAGTATACAATTTTATGAAGCCAGAAATCCAATTACTTTTATGTAAACTGATCGAATGTCATTTAACGATTGTCTACCTACTGGAGTAATATATCCCAATACATTTCCATGGAATCGTCGACGTTTTGTGTCTTTATAATAAGTATTCGATGAACGTAGTATATCAATACTTTTAGGATCCTTCACAACCAGTCCTCTTTCGAAAACATCTTGATTCACCGATCCTTTCTGATAATAAAGGTTAGGATTAGCTACTGAACAATATTTATACCAGAGCACGTACCTACCTTGACATCAACTTTACTCTTTCCCTTTTTATTGGTCTGTTCTTTCGGTGGTGATAATGTACCGAAGGTAGCGTCACTAATAATTAATAAAGTAATCGTTACAGTCAACAATGCTTTCATGATCATAAGCTAACCGGTGAAACGTGTATGACAGTCACCCCACCCCGTGACACAACCAACAACTTAGTCGGCAAAACAGAAACTGACAACAATCAATTTTCTGCGTTATCAACGGTCAGCACAGTAACGTTCTTAAGATTAGTTACCATATTGTAATTAATTTCATTAAACCATTTTTCTGGCGTTCATTCAAATGCACAATAGAACTAAAAAAAAAGTTTCTCACCTAACAGTCTTCTTGGATGCGGAATAAATCGTCTACTCTCACGACCCTAATTTTTATTGTGGCGCGATCCATTTATTCTTTTCTTATTATTTCTCTTTCATTTCTTGTGGTTAAATTGCGTCCGGTGGTCGATAGGCATCGTTGCATGACGTCTCAAATCGGGAATGATCACCGATCATTGCCGTCTCTCCGATGGGACGCAAGTGAAAACTCTCAGCTATCTCGTATAAGGTACAACACACTCGACAGTGAGAAACCAGTTGGTCGGTGCTAGTTGTTCGTGAAAGAAGCCAAACGATGTACGCGGCTGTAATAGAACGACTGATACCGTGTCTTCTTGTCTGGTCTGGTGAGTATAACACATGTAAAAAACTAATCTTGGGACGATGACAGTAGCGACTTATTTAAATTGCAGTAATTTTCTGAAAAAAAAATTGCACACTTCCAATGTCAACTATAGTTAATCGTCAATGGAGCATACTGATTTTTACAACATATTCAAGTATAATTTATAAGTGAATATAATGATCCCTCTTATAAAATATCAAATTCCAAACGTCACTTTTAATATAACGATGAAAGTTTCACTTTGCTATGCGGCGAGAGTAATATCGTTCCGCCGATCCAAGAGAGAGTTAAACAGCACTACTATTTTCTACGTGTCCATAATGCACAATATGCAATTTTATGTGATATTTATATCTTACCATTATCACCCGTCAATTTTATCCTCGTTACTTTTCGCGCGTTCATCCTTGTCCCAGCAGACGAAATTTTAAAATTATCTATAAGAACAAGATGAAGTAGTAGCTAGATGATATTTCTAATGACTATCTATTTTATTAAGCCCACTCAGGATACTGGTTTTGTTTTGACAATCAACTATACGGACTGTCATGAATGATGATTGTCAGATTGACCTACTTCTCTACTTTTTAATATGAAAATTGTTTTTTGTTGTGAGAACCAACAGTATTATTAATTAAGGTCAGGTCGAGACCGATGAAATACATAGAGGAAAGGGGTTAATCGAACCAAGTGAAAGGTGTCTCTCTTTCGACTCAAAGCGTCATCCTCTTTCCCTTTCAGCTTTTGGACAGTCAGAAGTCGAGAGCACTGCGCCCTGCATTGATCACAACAAATTTTACAGGAATCCAAAAACTCCGTCTCACAGAGTATGGGCAACTACCGAGTGCGCCAAGTATTACTTGTGCCTAGGTAAATACATTTTGATTATTGAATTATAAAGTTCTATCCAGAAACACACTCTTCATGGATACCTTTTTATTCTAGTCGTCGAGATTTTTATTTGCTTATTCAGGAAAACCGCATTCCCATGCGTGCTCTAACGAGTATACTCGATTTGGTGCAGTTACGAGAGCAGTCGGTATTGCCAATTAGAGATTTTTCGCTTGGTAGTTTCCTTCAATTGTATTTCATAACTTCTACTGCATCCCAGGGGAATTTCAAATAGAATTAAATATAGTATTAGGTATAGTTCGATAATAATGAATTATAATTGCAACCTTATCTTGCAGACGATGAAGTTTTTGAATTTAAATGCTCGCAAGGACTACTCTTTGATGTCTCACGACAGATTTGCGATTTCAAAGGAAACGTCGATAATTGTGATATAGCTTTAGGTGAGAAAACTACTGTTTCTTTCAACGTCCATAATTTTGGCTTTGCTATACCATTTGTGATGTGATGAATTTACATATTTATCAGAGGAACAGCCTCCGAAACCGTTACTGGACAAAGGTCATTGTGACAAGGGTAACTTAGCCTGTGGCGATGAAACGTGTTTGCCAGCCACTTATTTCTGCGACGGAAGTGTAGATTGTCCAGATGGTTCTGATGAGGGATGGTGCGGTAAGATAAACTGAAAATAAAAAATGAATTAATAAAAAATATTTAAACTTAATTAAACGTGCCATTTCAATCCAGATGTAACTAATGATCCAAACGCAGCTGGTATCTGTGTACCAGAAAAATGTAAGGTACCAGACTGTTGGTGTTCGAAAGATGGTACCAAAATACCAGGAAATCTATCAGTCAATTTGATACCTCAAATGGTATTAATTACCTTTGAAGACGCAGTCAACGCAGAGAATTTTAATCTCTATACCGGTACATATATAAGTGATTTTAATAATGAATATAACAGTGGTCGATCCTCTTAATGTTGAAAAATTCTGCATCTCCTAGAACTGTTTACGGATGACAAAAAGAATCCTAATGGGTGTCCGATTCGTGCTACTTTCTTCGTAAGTCATCAATATACAAATTACCGCGACGTCCAATTTCTCTGGAACGCTGGTCACGAAATCGCTGCGCATTCTGTAACGCAAGTATTCACATTTGACATCTCAACTTTTTTAACTAATATTTTTCATATTCATAAATTCAATATCGAATTTACAGCCATCGTGGACCGGAAGAATGGTGGTCGCAAAATGCCACCATAGAAGATTGGTTCGATGAGATGGTTGGCGTTGCGAATATTATAAATAAATATTCTGGAGTCCGCATGGAGGATATTAAAGGTGAAATTATCATATTATTAAAAAAAATAGGATCCAGCTAGATATTTAAAAAAGTCACTTTCAGGACTACGAGTTCCATTCCTACGTCTTGGCTGGAACAGGCAATTCTTAATGATGACAGAATTCGGATTTGAATATGATACCTCAATGGTGGCACCGTTCTCCGATCCGCCAATATGGCCATATACTATGGACTATAGACCACCCCATAAGTGTGTGGGACTTGGACAAATTTGCCCCAGCAGATCATATCCAGGAATTTGGGAAATACCCTTAAATCCACTTCTTGTACATGTACGACAATTGATAATGCCAGTAAAAATTCTATGGATTTTTGTTAATTATACTGCTTCACTTTTCTTTAATAACAGCAGGAATTCACTTGTCCCACGGTGGACTCGTGCCCAGCCAATCTCTCTGGTGAAGATGTGTATAAAATGTTTATGCACAATTTTGAAAGGCATTATCGCACCAATCGCGCACCTTTTGGATTGCATTTTCATGCAGCCTGGTTTCAAAATCCCGCATACCGTTATGCCTTCGGGGTGAGTTTATTACTTGAATTTATTTACTGTCTTTTTGTTAAAATTGTTGTTTCTTTGTTTTAATAGAAATTCATCGAGGATATTTTACGATTACCGGAAGTTTATTTTGTGACCAATCATCAAGCCATTGAGTGGATACGGAATCCTACTACAATTGAGAATTTGCATAAATTCGAAGCATGGTCTTGTGCTGATCGGCGATTTGAGCCACGTGAGTTGGCTTGCGATCTACCCAGTGCTTGTAAACTACCTAGTAGAGTTTTAAAGACAGATCGATATTTGCATACTTGTTTCGAGTGTCCGAAACAATACCCCTGGTTAAGAAACGAATTTGGTTTGGATTGATAGAATTTCACTTTATATAGAAAACAAGTATATAGTCTCACTAAAAGACATATATCTTATATAGATATCACAATTCATATCATGATTCACAGATTTAAATGAGGTGATTGAAAAAATGACATGCGTAATTCTCATAACATAAATCAAAATTATACCATATATAAAATCTTTTAGCTATAAGACCATGTACCTTTTTAGTATAGCCATATTTATTATTGTACAAAGCTGGAGTTCATAAAAAAAATCCGGAGGAATGCATTGTAAATGAACGCGAAATAAATAAAGATTTGTTGGAAACAAAAACCTTACTTTAAACAGAAATTGCTGTCATCGATCACTAGCCTTCTTGTTGAACGAATGGATTTTGAATGGACTCCATTCCATCCACAGGGCAGATAAGTACAACAGATGTACCACGGCATACAACCAGACCCAACATTCTTGTGTCTTGGTTAAGTTTATAAGGATCGTCAGGATCTGTAAACAAAGAGAGCATCATTATGCTTCATAGAAGAAGTTAACAATGTATGTTATAATACAATTATACAATATCGGTGAAAATTGACTCAATACAATATTTAAATTACCACGTAAGTACTCAATAGTATTATCCAGTACAAGATTCAGTAAAGGATCATAGCCTTTGAGGATGCCAACAGCTTCTCGTCCACCAGCAAACTTCACCCGTATATTTTTCTCCAAATATTTTGAAAGATCGAGAATACTTTCTTTTCGTTTTTTCTCTTTGTGATCGCTGTGAGCATTTTGTGGCTACAAAATATAAGTACAAACTGTAATGACGCTGCTGTAACTTTAAAGGTTATATACGCTAATTTGAAGGTTAAGATCTCTTTCTCCGTATGATTTACCTGCTTCGTCGTCTGAAAAAAAGTTCAATAATTAAACATACATCAAAGTTAAGTTATTCATTTTCGTGGAAGTAATTATATTTATATACAACTTACAGACATATTCGTGAACTTAACAAATTCAAAGATCCTAAAACCCGGTAACACAACCGATTGGCAACTTCAGATCCACGTGACTAATATGGTATTGACCAACTTGGCGGTTCTTTATGATTTCATTAGGGAAAACTCCGTAAAACAAAAAATATTTCATATAAGATATTAAATAATTAAAAAAAAACTCTTAATTAATTAAAGTAGGATTACTAATTGATTGATAATAAATAAATTATTGACTCAAGTCCATTGGATGCATAATCGTCTGATAAAAGCTTCGATTTACTCACATATTAGACTCCATAAAAAAATACATGTCGATATATGGTGTATACGTGAATAATGATACTACAGTACCAATTTTAGTACGACATTATACACATAGTGACTAACTATATAATGATACGTTTATATGACAATTTTTGAGTATCGATTCTCTAACATAAGTAAGGCCTTAATTGCTACCCGAAAAACGTAACAATTCATTATACTGATACTGTCGACGGAATCCGATTGACGAATTTCACTAATTAGAGCATACAATCCTTTAAAGTGATCCATAATTATCGATACAATCATACACTTACAAACAGTCTGGGAATATTATACCAGTAAATCTTGTGCACGCTATACTCAGATTCGTTTCATTTGTTATTGTACATTTGTTAATTAATTAGCTTCGTGCGCAGTGTCCAATTAAGTTTCCACAAGAGCTAACAAGTGGATTTTTCATAAATAAAGTAATATTGGTTTTCACAAAGTTGTTATGTCAACAAGAAGAAATCTACATATATTCTTAAGATCAGAATATGTTATTATGTCAATTCCTCAAGAATTGTAGGTTGCAAGAAGATAAACGCTAGCGATAGATAAACGAATAAATAATTATAGATTTCTATTTTATGAATATTTATCAGTGAAAATTAGGAAATTAATATATTTTTGTGGAAATTATTAAAATGGATGTCACTCGCTTATATACGATGAATGGTAATAGCTGCACTACTTATTTCACTCGTTCTTATCATACAGAGAACGAATTCTTAATTGTATATTGTCTTAAACATATTAGCATGATTGTTTATCTTTTCTCTGGGTGGCTGTTTGGAGGGATATCGTATTGCTGTAATGGAAATAATCACGGCGAAGCCAATTCGATGAATTCACATTGATCAGACTTTCAATACATATTAAACTTTTCTCCTGTCACGCGATCTAATAACGTAGCACAAATAAATTTGAGTAACTCTTTATAACGAATTTTGAGTAATATACCAACCATGAATTTTTTACAATTATTTTAATTTGGGTACGAAAGTTTTAATATCTTACCCACTATTAAAGTCTTAAGGTGATAAATTCTTAATCCGAATATCGAATCTAAATTTTCAGTCACGAATGGGCACGCGTCATACACTTTGAAATATTACTACCTCTCTGCGCTTGTACTCGAACTACATCATAAGATAGCAAAGAGAGAGACTCAGTCAGAAGAAAAAGAAGCTCCATTATGACAATGGAAATTGCAAGTAGCTTTGCTGTACGCCTGCGTGACAAAATTAATAGTTAGACAGAGCACTTTGATAGGCCTGAACGCAAAGATTTGTGTAATTCACATTAATTATAACGCAGAAGTTAATTACCGTCTTTATAATGACCTTAAGAATTCTATAGTAAACTATCTTCTGTATTATTGCATTATAGGCCTAATATTTCTTGCATAGATACTGTACGTTCTATAAGTGTACTATGGTGTAATATATGTAACTAATACTAGGATACGATTCTGCGTTATATCTTGTGCATTGTACAAATTTTTGTGTACAACCGACATTTTGTCAATTTCTTTAGAACAATCCTTATCATTCTTAAGAGCGACAGATGCACCGACGTGTTCAGTAAATGAACAAATTCGATCTGGCTGACGTGTGTATACCTGGATTAAAGTATTGAGTATTGTTTACAGGTATCTTCGCGTAACATACATTATCATATTATCAATAGACAATACTCGTCATCCTTAATTCCTGACAATCTTCACTATGTTGATCTTGCTTATCGGATGACTGAGTCACAAAACGCACATAGGTCGATCTATATTATATCCATTCATAAGTTTCACGTCCTTAAGTCAGGATCCCAATCATGAAGAATTGGAAAAAAAAGAGAATCAATCACTCCACATCCTGGTTATGATCTAGCCGACTAAGGACTTAACGATCCTGGAGTACTTTGATCACTCTAAGATTGGATACTCTCTTATTACCATCCAAAACAAAAAGTCCACTTTATTCATCGCGTCATGTATGTGCTTCCTCGTCGTGCTCTGATAACAAAGGACACGCATTCTCCGTCTCATCCTGCTCTGATAACAATGGCACCACTTGCTGATTACAAGCATCGGTCTCAGAAGGTCTTCGACTCTGTCCTGGTAATAGAGTCGGTGGTGTAGTTGTTCCTGATGGAGTTGTTGGTGCCGACCTGGACAACCACCTCTTTGGCTTGTTTCTTGATGAAATTGGCAAGCCAAGAGGCATGTACATCTTACCACGTGTCCTTCGGCTCCTGAAGGATGGCTCTTCAGGACTTAAGGGCTGCTGACTTGGAGTGTTACTATTTAACGAATAGAGTACTTGTAGTCTGTTCTGAGGAAACTGTTGGATTTTGTCCAGTAGTTCACGTAGCTGTAGGAAAAAATACATAAAAATATATAATTGAATTCTACTACAGGTCGCGGTTCTAGATTTGTATATTTTTACCTCTATCGTGGGACTTGTAGCTCTTGGTGGAGAGCATGGCGACTGTGCAGCGAGACTGGAAATATCTGAGGTCGTTCTGTGATTCGTTAAAGATGCTATTGAACCGTCATTTAAATTTTCAGGCCTTTCAGAAAGCTCATCTACACTGTTGTTGCAGGAATATGGTGGAGGTATTATTGTGTTAGCCTCGTTGACGACGTTGCACATGAAACTGGAGCTCAAAGAGTCCAGGGTGCTTGCGTGAGACAGTGAGCGGAAGTAACGCATGACAAAGCCGGATGTTCTTTTGCCAACTCCTTCGTCGTAGCCGATGACCAAAGGATAAAGGTCAGGTTTGGCTGTGACCTAAAGTACAAATGTAGAATGGGTAAATTTATAGATTTTTGTATAGTACCACGTTTTTCAAAATATTGAATACGACCTCGTTATAAGGGGGCGGAAGTGTCTGCAAGAAGGAACTGCATCGGCTGTAATGTGGAGGTGGGTAACGTGATCCTGCAGAGGCCATATCTGACGGATGTCTTTCTTCTGCGGGATTTCTTCTACAGCGTCTCCATAGCCAACATCCACAGCCTGCAGCGATGATCAAAGCAATAAGGACTGCAGCCCTGTTATTTTGGAAAATTAATAAATGGTTATTTTCATTAAATTCTATAATATCAAAAAATTATATTTATTTAATACAACCAAATACTAACCATAGATACCAATAGCTCCAAACTAGGAATGTGATCATTTCGGAAACGGGAGATCCCATCTGTAAATATAAATAGCAGCATCCGAGAGAACAACACTCTTTTGGTGGTGAGCATCTGGAAAATAAATATTTGAATAAAATATTTCCTTAGGTACTGGTTTAGATATTTTCAAAATATGTTTTATTTGCAACGTGCAATACAAAGATGCAGATGCAATTTCGGAGTAGGAGAGATAATGAGATTCTACTTGGCATGATTTCCATTGTTCACTAATCACCATTTTACTTGGAAATCTCAAATTTTTTTTTCATTTGTTGTTGCTTAGCAATATGATGATGAGTGACGTGTATGAGGATGATTTCTCGTAACTGGAGAAGGATTAATGGAATTAGAATCGATTGTTAGAAAAAAAAATTGGAACAAGAGGTTTTTACGGAAAAAATGCGTGTAATATTTATTTCATTGATAATGATAAATACAACTATTCTAATCTATGTCCATAACTGCTGATAAATGTACTATGGAGTCATTACAAATAAATACATATGGACTTAACAGTAACGTATGAAGATTTAATCGAATAAATATAACTAGAAATTTTTTTTATAAATCTACGATTCAATTATACTGCAATTACTAACGATAATTCTACCATAAATATATGTATGCTGCGATACATTAAAATTATTTATGTAATAAACTTACACGTGCCCTCCACTACAGATTTTCGCGGCGACCTGGAATTTGCAAAAATCTCTTGTGAAGAATCAACAATCTTGATGCAGTGGATATTATCAAAAAAGAGATTTGTATATTAAAAGTTCTAGGAAAAAATTATCCATGTGCCGCGCCGCCATATTTTCATTAAAAAAAAATAGTTTTTTTATATTACAACATATTCAAGATAATTAAAAAAATAATGTGTTTAGATGTTTAAAGAGATTTTCAAGAGAACACGTTGATCCAATTATTTTCTCAAATTTTCTCGAGCTCCGTGTGTCCGCTTCTGGGAAGTATTGATCGCTCCGCCAGACGGACACTCTTCCACTAGCAGTAGATATTTTGTCTCGCGTTTCCAGATTGTAATTAAACTCATCACCAAAATGAAAAATTTTGACAATAAAATTTAATGCAGCATACAATATTCTTACCATTGCCAGATCTGCCAACGTATTTTTTTCACTCCTAAATAATCTTCGCCTGAACTCACTCTTTTTATACTCGTTTTTATAGGTACGAAGAACACTGTACAATAATTTATTTGTAAAATCTACCGGAATTTTCGAAACAAATCCAACCGAATAAATATCGATATGGAATGTACGAATTTTTCCTTATCAATTCCCAACATCCCGAATCGAGAAACATCCCACTGAAAAATTAATTCCAAATTTTGACAGAGAATAACAGAAAATCAAACTGTCATTTTATTACAAAGATGTATTTTTATCACTGTCACTGCTCGAGTCTTCCATTGATAAACTATATGGATTTTTTTTATTTTAAAAATACCTCTTATTTCAAACAGATAGGTTGTTATGAGATGCCAAGGAATTATGATTCGAGTAAGTGTTGCCGAAATCCAAAATCAAAAAATAACGTATCCTTACTTGATACTGGTCTCACAAGAAGACTAACAAGAACACGATTGTTTCTCGGAAATTTATCGAACTAATTTAACTGAATGTAACCAGCAGATACCGTGTATAGATCCGCTACGGACATCTTGACGATTTAGCCGAAGGAGATTCTGCGCCATAGGAAATCCTCTGCGTGCTGAATATCGACTACATTCATACACCGGCATAATGTAAAACCTTCTAGTTCCTCCAAATCACTTATTATTTCCTGTAGAATTAATATTTTGAATATCCAAACAGTTTAATCAGTAACGTCTAAACACAAAAATCTTTACAAGCAATAAAGGTTGAATAAACATTAAGTACTCAACGGTGAGAGAATTCACTTTTATCAGTCTTCTGGTAAGCAAGAAATGTTGTGAAGACAAAAGATTCATAATATCTGTTTTATCTAAAGATTACATACGGTAATACAGTTTCGAAATTCTGCTGTCAAGTATCTTCGGAGTAATAATGGCGGTATGGTGGGTCAACGACAAAACCAGTAAAAGATAAATATGTTTTATCACTGTTTCAGCATAATTTATCGACGACAAAAATTTGAGATCCAGTGTATCGGCAACGTCATAGCCGTCGCCACATGTTTGCCGAAAAAGAGCGCGAGTGCGCGACGTTCTGACAGCAGACGGCGATGTGGCACCGGGAATTCTAACCTCAGGATAGCAGCAATTTTCCGTGGTGCTTTTTTGTGGATGATGCTGAGGTGGCCCTGAGAAATCTGTTAGTGTGAAAATTGGAGTAGAAAGATTGTCCCGTGTCAGTTTAATCAGTGATGGACAAAATGCGGCTGGTGTTCTTTACAATATTTATCATATGCCATTTCCTGGGCATGACTCTTGCTTGGGATAACGATGAGCTCGAAGTTTTCGACGTCGTTGAGGAGGTTAATCAGAATTTCTACGAATTGCTGGGCGTCCCTCAGGTACGGGTCAAATATGGAAATACCTCTGATCTTTGTATCAATAGTAATTTATCATTGGCTTGTACAAAAGGCTTGAATTTATTTCTCTCATGGCTTTTGCTTCATTGGTATATACTATAGACCTTAAGCATATTTACACTTTAAATATTTATTGTTTCTATACTTTTCTTTCCTCACTGGACATTAGTTATTCTTAAAATAGTAATGTCCTGGTAATATTTATACATTTTTATAACATGGTACATTATATTATGGTGAAAAATAATTAGGTTTATTTAATTTTTTTATGAAACAATTTTTTTCAGGCTGCAAATGCATCTGATATTAAGAAAGCCTTCAGACGCCTTTCTCTACAGCTACATCCCGATAAGAATTCAGCTGCAGATGCAGAGATACAATTCCGAAATGTAAGATATAAAAAAATTGTTTTAATTTCGAAATATTCGAAATTGTAAAATATACGTTTGCTATTTTTTTTAATATTGCCGAATTTCGTGTTTAATGAACATTTTTTTACTGTTATATAATTCCATGAAATATTTAGTTGGTTGCAGTTTACGACATTCTAAAGGATCCAGGAAAGCGTGAACGGTACGACAATGTTTTAGTGAATGGTTTACCCAATTGGCGTTCGGCTGTATACTATTATCGCCATGTCCGTAAAATGGGATTGCTCGAAATGAGCATCATTCTATTTATTGTAATAACAATTGGACAGTATATTGTATCATGGGCGGCTTACTTCGAAAAAAGATACACTTACGTAAGTAAATTTGGCGAATTGCGTAAACAAATATTCAGCATGAATATCAACGTTTTGATATCACGACACTCATTTGCTTCGCTCACATTAGTCGAATTTTATGTTCCGTATCGATATTTTTTTAATTCTCGAAGAGAAAATAGTTTAGTGAATCGGGTTGAAGCCACGAAGGCTGACCGGAAACGTGCTTTCTGCAGGAGCAGGTCTTAGGTAGTAAGCTGCAGAGAATGCAGAAAAAGAATAGAAAGGGCAAAATGGACGTTCCAGATCTGGCTGAGATCTTAGAGAGGATACCGACGCCGAGTGTGTCGGATACGCTGCCTTTCCAGCTGCCAAGATGGACATTCTCCGCGATTGTCGGCGTACCTTCAGCCATCCGTGCCATTAGTGAAATGCTCGAAGAGCGTAAAAGACAGAAAAAGCTTCTCGAGGAAGAAGCAGCACGGTAAGCATACAGATTATTAGTCCACAATGGGCATGAACTGTATTTTTATCACTATTGAAATATACAGCGCACAAGAGAATACAGAACCGGAAGTGGAGCCAGTATCTCGTGGTCCTAGAAGACGAAGAGGTGCAGGCTTCACTCCACAAGAACGTAGCGGTACTGGAGACGTCAGTAGTAAACGTGAACAAGTTCCATTGATGAATGACGTGGTTTCACAAAAACCACGTATCAGTGGAGGTCTCTGGACAGATGACGATATAGCTGAATTAATAAAACTTGTTAAAAAATATCCTGGTGGTACTTCAGATCGCTGGGAAAAAATTGCAGACGCGATGAATCGAACGGTTGCGGAAGTGACGCACATGGCTAAGAAGGTACTGAAGAGGTTCTGTTCCAATTGATTTAATTTTTAAATTATTTTCATTCTATGCTTAGGTAAAAGATGAAGGTCTGAAGCCCGGTCAGTCTACCGAAACGGAAGTAGCACTTGAGGAACAACCAAAGAAAGTCAAAACTCGGGCTGAAGTTGTGGACACAGTCTCAGATTGGAGTCAAGAACAACAGCGTGCTTTGGAAGCTGCCTTAACAAAAAATCCTAAGGGAATGTCTTTAGATAGATGGGAAAGAATAGCCAGTTGCGTGGAAGGAAAAACGAAAGTAAATAATTAAAATAATATTTCTATCGATAAACCTTAAAATTCTGTTACTATTGTTGGATTTTATTTTTCAGGAAGAATGCCAAGCTCGATATCGTCAGCTAGTGGAACTTGTCAAGAAGAAACAACAAACCGAATGACAAAACAGTGCAAGTCTTTGTGGATTGTAAAAAGAAACTATTGACGCGTACTTGATAAAAGATCCGTCACATTTTGTTACAAACTTGTCTTTCTCCCCTTGAGGTGTATTTATTCAATAAATTAATTGATTAACCAAAAGGAAGGTAAGTTCGAGGGGGTTCAACGCTTCCTTTCCTTATGGTTAGTTAGGTTACGCAAACATCAAGATGTTCTTCGAACTATCTGTAAACATGAAGTGTATATGATTTTGTTTGTACAAACTGTTAAATATTACCATACTATCGTCATACTCAAATCTTTTATTTAATTTCACACTCGAAAACGTATATATTTCTTGATCTTGACAAACTTTAAAAATTGCGGAATAATGACTTCTGGTTAATTCCATCAAGTTAGTGTGAATATCGAAACAATTATGTAAGTTGAATAATGTTTTACAGTGATTTTCCCATTAAACTGCTCAAGGCTACCGCCAGAGTTCCATCGAGTATGCCATCTTGTCTTGTTGGACTCATGGCAGGCAGTTACGAATGTTGTGTAGGTGTAGAAGGCGTTACTGGAGATAAAACAATCAGATTCACGGCGTGTGTACCGCACTTGTCACGTAAACGTTGTCACACGAAAACTCTTACCAGTTGTCAAAGCTTTTAGCTCGTGTGCTCTATCCGGTTTCACTCGTAGAGGCTCCGTAGATTTCGAAAGCATGGAAAGCTACGAGAGCGTTTTGCTCGTCAAGTCTGAGGTGTTTGTCTTCAAAATTCCACCGAGGACGACCAATCGAGGTTATCGGTAAGAAAATAAAATATGCGATCTGTCAATATTGCTGCACGTTTGGCCATGTAAGCGTTAGTGATTTAAAAAAAAAAGGTTCAGCAAAAATTACCGATGTATTTAGGTTTACGTTCTTATTTGAGTTTACATATTCCATTTGGTTTACTTAATATTTACGCTTTCTGATTAATAACTTTCGCAACGTCACCAAAAAAGAAATTAGTATGTGGGCGAAAGAAATTTATCGTTATCGGTTGGCCCTTATCGGTAATATTTGCTTGAAAAACTCGGACAAAGATTTGAAGGTTCAACTGACGTCACAATATTCTTTATGTCTTGCTTAGGATTAAAATGTTTAGTTACAGATGTCTTATATTATTATTTATATATAATTTTTGTAGGTGATTACTATCTGGATATAAATTATTTAAATTACGTAAAACATAACTATGGTTTTTACTATCAAGGGAAGTGTTGGAACAGAAGCAGTTATTATTATCACTATTGCAGGAAGTTCTGATTCTCACTTAGTATCATACTTTTTCTTACTTGCAGTGCAGCAGACTGGAATTTACAAGAACCATCTTGGACAGGTCGTATGCGTTTAGTTTCTCAAGGTGATGCAATTACTTTGAAACTGGAGGACAAAGTCAGTGGGGATCTATTTGCAAAATGTCCTATTGAGCAGTATCCTGGAATTGCTGTAGAACCTGTCACTGATTCCTCAAGGTACTTCGTCCTACGTATCCAGGATGACAATGGACGTTCAGCTTTTATCGGAGTTGGATTCCTCGACCGATCTGACAGTTTTGATCTTAATGTAGCGTTACAAGATCACTTCAAATGGTTAAAGAATCGTGATCAGATTGAAAAAGAGAAAGAACGACCAAAACAAGAGCTCGACCTACGATTTAAGGAGGGGGAGACTATAAAGATCAATATGAAAATAACGGTAATCCTTGCTTCTCTCCAAAACTACAAGACAATTAATCAAAAGTCGACTTAAAATTAATACCCATTCATTTCTCCCTATCTACAGAAAAAAGATGGCAGTGAAGTTTCCCAAAAAGCCAAGTCACGAACGAATTCGGCAGGTCTTGGTTTGCCTCCACCACCAGGGGGTGTAAAAATTGCACCACCTCCAGCTCGAACACCAACATCATCCCCAGCACATAGGCCTGCTCAGTCAGCACCAGGTGCTACTGGTCAGCCAGGTTCTGAATGGGGTGAATTTGCGAGTGCGTCTCAGCAACAGCAACAACAACAACAGCAGCAGCAGCAACAACAGGCACCATCGTCAAACGCTAGCTGGGTGCAGTTCTAAACACACTGCCTTGCAACAATTTGCATTGGCTTGCCTAGATTAGGATCCTTATTCCCATCCTCGTGCATACGACGTATAGTAATATCCTTCAGAACGTGGAACTTCAAGGAGGACCCAGGACATCGAGCAGTATGGTATGACGTAATCTAATATAATATAATTAAAAATAGGGAGGCACGTGACTTCGAGGTGTGTATTACGCATGCAATGATCTCCATTTTCTGTCTGGAGACAGAACTGTTAAAGGCAACGGTACAAAAACCGTTTTGTTATTCTTTCCTTGATAATTATTCCTAAGAATATCTCACGATCGTGAGATAATATAGCATTCAGACTAGTATCGTGTCTGAGCAGTACTTTTCCATGAACTGAATACGTGATCAGGATTTAAAAATGGCAATATGATTCATTGAAAGAATTGAATACTTTCAAAAGGAAGACACTCGATACGCTCCAGTAAGCTTCTCTGTTTAGCTTTCTCTTATTGATTTCTGGACTGCAAACTGATCCGCAACAGAGAAACAGTTTAACGGGTGTTTACTTTAAACACACGAGAAACGTGTGTAAATCATTATTTGTCTTTTATCAAGTGTTCAGGTATCATTATCAATGTATTTTCATTAGATAAGTCGCGTGACAAAACCCAATTCTCGGAATCAGTATTTTTAAAGATATCCTGCGCAAGGTCCTCATTGCTGTTCTTGAACTGAATTTAAACAATTGATATCAACATATCGATATCAATTTCTTCGTCGACTTGAAGAATTCCAACGCTAGGCCGGCTTTCGACGTCTGTAAATAACTACTCGAAATCCCGAGGAAGCGCGCCGGTTTCTCATCTTGGCCTAAAACACTCAGAAGAAGTAAAAGTACTTCCTCTAGGCTCTTTGAGGTTCAACACGAAGCACATTTCTTAATTTAAGTTGCAACGTTCGAAGAAAATGTTTCAAAATGTTCAAAACCGTAAGCGGTTTAGGACGTAGCATAACGAGAAGCAGAGGGCGTTATATATAAAGAATTAAAAAAAAAAAGAACGATAAGAAATCAAGTGGCGAACGATTCGGTGAGAAGAGAAAGAAATAAAATTCAAAGAAACACGGGTTACCTTTGGAATACTTTAATAATTTTCGATCAATTTGTTAAATGTCAAATCGACTCAAATCGTAATTGCATTCGCTGTGCGAGTGCGAGAATGTCCTTGCGTCGTTTATTCGTTAGGAAAAACTTCAAAGTTTATTGCATTACGTTACGTATCACAGTGAAGTACGTTTTACAAGTTGAAGTATATATTCTGAAGTTTATATCAAGTAAACTATGCCGAAACGTTCGCGGTGCGCGTTGTACATTACTGAATGAGTAAGAGAAGTAGAATGATGGCGGAAGGGATCGGAATTGACCGAATAAATAATTCAGCTAACTAATAAAGGTCACGCGTGTCGTGTCACTGAGTGAACTTAAGGTACCCTCGTTACTTAGCATATAAGACTTAGGTTATACAGGAGATTCGCAAATTCCATTCCACGATGTATATTTTCTTCGAGAATTTTTGTGAGCGCCTACCGGAACCGGTTACTGAAATTTATTGGAAAAAGAAATATTCAGGTGTAGTAGCATATAGGGTGGCGAAATATAACAAATAATGAATTGACTTTAATTAAGAATCTCTTTCGTTTCATTCTTTCACCCGTCACTGTCCATTGTATCCGGTTTTCTTTTTTCATTTCTTTTTCCAATCCAATTTAAACGTATGTAAGGAGGTGGGGGTGTAAAATACTAGACAATAGGACTACTTCATAAACATGCAATTCACACAAAAAAATAATTATATTTAAAGATGTATGATTTACGTATACCTATATGGCACTGAACATGTATCCCTATCAGAGAATTCTAAAAAAAAACAATTCAATGTAGATCGATATACAGGGGTTGAAATTTGAAAATAAACGAATTATGGGCATGCGGTACCAGCTCAGCATGCTCAGACGTAGAATGAATTTCTGTTTAATAACGCTAAAAGAAGAAAAATTAATTAAAACTATTAAGGTTCAATTTTTCGTTAGCCGATTAAAATTGAATGACATTCAAATCGGATGGTTTCATCTGTCAAGCATCGTATCGATTCTAGATATTACCTTAACAAGACCTCTTGGTAACTTGCTCCCAGGAGAGTACAACGAAATCAAATATGAAAGAAAAACAAATAAGAAAAAAAAAAATCGCCACTGGCACGATTTCATTTCTTCGTCAGGTCGCCACTCTTAATTAACCGTACGGTATTACGTCCGGTTCCGACCGGGATCCCTAGCTAAGGATATCACTAGATTGTTATATTCTCTATTATTATATTGTATATTTATGTCGTCAATATAATAAACCGCATAGTCAGTAATAACTTATAGCAGGCTTAACTCAGATCGAAAACGTCTGTATAAGAAACAGCAACTGCACTTGCAGTAACCCGCCTCACTAAGGTGGCAAAAATAATATAAATATTTCCTTGATTCCTCTTTTCTTTTCTGTGTGATATCAAAGTGTGGAACTGTGTGTTGTGTGGTGGGGTGGTTAGGTGGGTGGAGGGTATAGCGACCCAAAACCGAGTCGTCCGTCATCATTTCTCATCTTTACAGAAACGAAAAAGACTTTTTCAGGAAGTTTGAATTCGTTGCTGTCTTACTGGAGACTCGTTTATCTGGACCATAATGTGTCCTCAGCGTACAACGGAGTCTATTCATATGGAATCGAAGGTTTAGATGACACTTGTGATACGTGCAAATAATGAGTCGATGACCCGGCTTCCAAGGAGGATATCCATTCTATCACAGTCGCACGGGAGAACGCCCGGATTAAATTTATTAAGATGATTTTGTCTAGGGTGACACTAGGAGCATCAGCAACGCTTCGGACCACGAGATACATTCAGTCGCAGACTTCGCATAGCCATAGCACGATTGAAGTGACGCTGCGATGGTCTTTGGGCTTGTTGCTCCGAGGAAAGAGTCGAATCTTCTTCGCACTCTACGCTGCTTAGTACAACTAGCAACACGCCTAGCACCTATTAGATAATTGGAATGTAATGACAGATGTTCTTATTACGATAAGGCTGATCTTGTTGAAGTTACGTACCAGGCAGACTATGATAAGTAGAGTGTAGATGTGTATACTGGCTGTTGGAAGAGACTCAACCTCTTTAAGAGCTTCAGCTGCATCCGATAAATCTGGTTTGAGTTCTAACGCGTGACGAAGGTGAACGGCGGCTTCTTGAAAATGGCCGTATGCCTGTAATTAATATTATGGTCATTGCATAATCCTTTCTTAATTGGACTATTTTTAGGATATTCAAGGAATTTCACGAACCTTGAATATTTGTCCAAGTGTTAAATACTGTTCCCAAGCATTGCGATCAGGGGGCTGTAACTCTAGTGATCGTCGTGCCAGGTACGTTGCGTCGTCCAGGTACTGTAGTACCAGAAGAACCCTTGCCAGGTTTAAAAGAACTTCTGCATTGTGCGGGGATACGGCCAATGCTCTTCTGAAGCATTCGATCGACCTTTGAGCGTTGCCTTTTATTCGCCAGAAATTACCAATTTGATTGTACAGTTGAACGGATTTTGGTTTCTAACGACAGAAATATTATAATTTGATAATCGAATATTTATTTGTTCATATTAATGTTTGATTAGTACGTAGAAAGATAAGGGGATTTTACCTCGCGTTTCGCCTTTTTCAGACGGCGCTCTAACAGGTCGACGTCGACGTCGCCGATCTTTGCACCCTTCTTCCTGAACATTAGAGCGACGTTAGGCTCCGGTACTGGTGGATGTAGATTTCGATTCGCAACACCGACCAGGTTGTCGTAATACGTAAAGTTGACGGGTTTCCCGCAGTCGAGTACAACGTCTTCGCAGTGCTGCACAACCGTTCCGCAGGTAGCTGATGACGAGGATGAGGATGACTCCATCAATTCCGTCAAATTCGATGACTCCATCAGGTCGTAGGATGCTGCGAGTCCTCTGATAAGGGGATAAAAGTTAGCATAAAGTAAATTTTTAAATGAATCCCTTTGTTAAGTACTCTTTGATTTCATAAGTTTTATAATGTTTTTCTGCGTTAGGAATTATTATTTAATATGAAAATATTATGTATTGCTTCTCTGTCATGGGATTTGGGATAGATAATGTTTGGTACTGTTATCAACATTGATAAAATCTTGGTGACAAATATATTTTGATTGTTATCATTACACGGGAAAACAAGAATATTGCGTAATGTTGAATTCAATACCTTTATAAGGCAATACCATCCATTGTTATGCAGAACAATGTTTAATCTGACATTCAGCAGAATATTGAAAGCAGTGAGAAATGTGAATGTTCAGTACAGAGGTGAAATTATTATGTATACGACATATATTGTTACAAAAAAAATATGGCTTGTTGCATTAACAGAAGGAAGGATGCAATTCTTGTAGCCAACAATGGATGAATGCAGTAGGTCAAACAATAGAGCGGATGATACAAACAATGCGGGAACAAGATGCAAAGGCGAACATTAGTAGTGACAAGAATATAGCAAAAATAAATGAAACATCAAATCGAGCGGAGAACAGAATAGATTAAGCTGTTCTCGCTCACCGGTCACGGGTGCCAACAAATGACTCGCATTCCGCACAGAAGAGCTGCACTTTCTCCTGAAGAAGTTTCTCTTGGGTAGCGGATTTGCTCCAACCCTGACCATTAGACAAACCGACGCTGCTTGCGAGGATGTCGAGGATGGGATCTTCGTCGAGGTCGTTTAAGCGAATAACTTTGTCCGCGCTCAATCGCCAGGACGTACGTGAATTCGTCATCGCTGCCTGGACGAGCACCAGGATGCACGACCAGATGCAACGACCTGGCCGCATAATATGCACTGTCCTCTATGCACTTCGGCTCTCGAGTCTCTTCTGAATCTCTTCTGCTAGATCGCACATTAGTGTAGCCAGACTTGGACAAGTTTTGCTCGACAAGACTCATCCTTAATTCTAAAAGGTTCTACACATGGAGTTGAGAATAGTTCAGTCCTGTCGCTTTCGTGTATATACAGGCATATTAATTTTGCGAACTCTGCCGGTGGTATCGGGAACTTCGGCGAAGCCTCACCATCTCGGTACCGCTATATGTCGCTAGGTAGCGTCGCCAGGACGAATTTGTAGGGAACCTATCACATCGGTTCCGGGCTCAACGGAACGACCAATAGCAGCCGGGCCGGACAGCGACCAATCAGCGCGGTTCTTAAACATCTCTGGTGCTTGTACTTCAATATGGCGAACCACGACAAAGGACGCAGAAAGTGGGGAGGAATTTCACAAGGTACTTTGAAAAAAATTAGATCGCGAATCGAACGTGTCAAAATTATATAGTGTTTTAGTAGGAAGCATCAGAAGTTGTGTCCTGTCGTGATCACCGGGTAGTTTTTACAATTGAGTGAACGGTAACAGGAAATTAACCTCACCAAACAAGCTAACCTAAAAGTCGCATTAACGCCGCAATTTTGATTTGTTGCCCGAAATAAGCGGCCTTCGTCGTATAAAAATAGTGCTCGTCCCTAAATTGCACGTATTCCTGAGAAATCATTAAAATATATTTGCCATACGCGCCGCATTACATAACTATTATCTTTTCATCGTTCTTCCACGATTACTTTAGTTATTTGTCAATTCTGTCAATGATCATTTTTACGAATTCCGGTCTTTATTGTGATCTAGTATCTGTTATCTTTGTTATCTTCGTTATCTAGTGCAAAATTCAAGCATCAGCTGGTCCATTTCTGCATGGGCACTTTTATATTTTGTATCAAAACTTCTGCACAAGTTCATTTGACTTTTCTCACTTATCTTGCATCAGACATGATTTTTTAAATTTGTTCCAGAAAGATCTTAGTACTATTGCGACTTTTGCACTGCTTTAATTATTTTTTCTTTAGGTATTATTTATTATTTTCAATTGCTTTTCTTTATAGAGATACAGTTATTGAAAATAGCATCTCTGTATAGATAAACAAATTTACTTTTCTAAACATACTTTTTTCTTTTCTTTATTCTTCTTGATATTTTATCGACTGTATGCATTTATTGGTGATTCGTAATAAGCATTTGATGCTTCATATTTTATAAAATTTTGTATACTATTATTTAAATGGTTTACTGTTTTTTAAAATTATTCTAATTTTGTCAATCCATTGATAGTATAATTTACAGCAACACGTTAGATATATGCAATGTGGTATTTTCATTCTATACTTACATTGTGGTAGGAGGTACCTTTCACTTTCCATTGAGAGATCAGAAGCCATAAATAGTGGTTCATAATTCAAATAATGATACACATTGATTAATTCCAGAATATCCATGAAAGATCCATGAATGAAACTTGAAATATAATAAAATGGATGAAGTATAAGGGAAATATATATAATGAGTTAAAATGACCTTTTCAGATATCCGAACAGATTCGAAATTTGATATCAGCAGATCAGCAGGAATGCGGGGCGGAGGAAACAGAGCTCCACCTCAGGCCATTTACAGACCAGGAAGTGGGCCTCTTCGTAAATCAGGTCGTTCGAACGAGGACTTTGATAATGAGAACAATGCGCAAGATAGGCCAAAACCAAGCTCCATCCAGTATCGTTTAAAGCAGTCGCAATTTAACAGTCCCAATCAGATACAGAACAGTCCACCATCATCCCAAATTGACGACATAACCACAAAATTGAATGACGTGCATGTGAACTACAGAAACAATAGCAATAACGATCAAACACAAGGGTCCTCTAAGAATAATCAGATGGGTGGCGATTCCAGAAAGAAAAATAAAAAGCCAGAGCAACAACTATACGTGCCAAAGAAAGTTAAAGAGGCTTTAGCTGGGCGCGACGTGTCCAACAGGTACTAATAAACATTTTTAAATATAGTTTCCCAAAATTGTTTGTCTGCAAAACTGCATTTATACGTAATCGCTAATTAGATCTCCAACACATGGTACCTGGGATCGTGACAGAGACGACAAAGATTGGGACACCCAGTCAAATCGTAGTCATCGCAGTGAGAGTCATCGACATCATCGTTCTGGTGGTCATAGCGGAAGTCACAGTGAAGCAGCAAGTCGCAGAGACGATCATGGAAAACGTTACTCGGGTAATAGACGCAATCGTAACGCCAGTGAGAACGACGAACGCTGGAGATCAGATTCACCATCCGCGGCAAGGAATTTTGGAAATCGCCGAGACAATCCTCGTGAAGTCAGACAGGTAAAGATATAAATTAGAAACCACTTTTTTACTTGTTTATTCACATTTTGATTCTCATCCATGAAAAATAGGGTTCAGAGCCGCTCTTTGAGACACCGCTAAATACCAATGATCCAAATCGTAAACGGGATACGCGTAGTGTCGAACCTACCGGACATCCTGATAAATTTCAGGGTAAACCACCTTCTGGTAGAAGAGGCAGTGTTAAAGAAGGTTGTACAACTAACAGCATGAAACACCTGGATCTCCTTCCTCTACGACTGCGAAAGAAATTTATTGAAGATGGTACTGGGTCTATAGGAATCACTGCTATAGGAACTTCCTCTGAAGACACCTGGGACGGTAGTACAGTGACTTTTCAGGTCTGGTTCTAATCAGTTTTAATTTATAACCTTGAAGATGTTGATTATGCATTTCCTCTATGTGATATTTAATCTTATATCCGGGTAGGGTTCTTCGGCTTATCACTATCCACCTGCTATGCAGCATTCGCAGACTATGCAGAATTTACCACCCACCGGTCCCCTGCCTCCTCAACAATGCTGGTCGAATACTGTACCAGCACGAAGTAGAGGTCGAGGAAGACTTAGGCCTGAAGAAATTGAATCCCCAGCACCAATCTTTAGGCCTGTCACACCGGATCAGTATTCGGCACCAAGTACACGTTCGCATACTCCAAGTCAGGACTATATGAATAGGTGAGTCCTTTGTTCTGTTATCTTATCGAATTCTAGCTATTGATTGTAATGGGATCTTTTTGAAAGTATTCGAAAATATTAGGATTATTCTGTAATGATAAACAATAAACAGATCGTATGATCGTCGCGGGAGTAGCAGCACTATGTATACTAGCATGGAAAGTCTTAGTCGTGCCGATAGTATACTTATGCCACCACCACCAGCAGTGTCACCCTCGACGACTGTAACTAATTCAAATAGATGTCAGCCATCGCCGGATAATCATCAAGAAGGCGTATCCTTGCCTTCTGCATCTCAACAACAAACTTATCAAACGTGAGATCTGTTTTATTACTAGTATAATTTAATATATGTGGTTCTAACGGTGCCATAGCAATCTTAATTGGGTTTTTATTGTACAGACAACGCGTTAACAATAATTCCTACGATGCCATTTCTACAACAGAAAAATCAAACAACCAGCAGACTTTAAATCTTAGTCCAACCAAAAGTGAACCTTTTAGTCCTATACCGAATTTGTCTTCTGAGCAGCCATTGGTGAGTTTTTGATTAAAGGAACAAAAAAAACGTTTGAAATTGTTTAATTAATTTTTGATAATTTAGGATTGGTGCGAGGAGGTAGAATTGAATGAAAAATTAGAGGCTGAACATATGAGTCGTAGTTCATCCATGATGAGTCTGCGCGAGAATGCAAGTGTTTCCGGAAATCAGCCGCCAATAGGAGGAAGTGTCGGACGTCAAAGTAATAGAAAAAAGAAACGAAACAGAAGATATGGTGGCGATCGGTACGATTATTATTTATATTGTTGTATTAATCTTTTGTTTTACGATACTGGAACTCTGTCATCTATTGATTCTCTTGTGGTATTGTGCGAATGAGTTAGTTGCATTCTGATTGTTCAAGAAGCAATAGCAGGGATAAGGTCAGGGAGAACAGTTGTGAGCGACAGAACAATCAACACAATCGAGAGAACGATAACTATAACAACAACCAGAAAAATACAAATAGCAACAGAAGATACGACAGGAGACACCGTAACATCATTCATCGTAGTCGAGAATCCAGTAAAGACAGAAATTATCGTACTGGATATCGGAATACCGATGATTTTCATAGAAACAGGTAAGAATGTACCAAGTCATTGCTAGTTTTATAAAGTTATAATCAGTGCGTGTTCAGTGGCATTCAACTTTTCTTGTGGTATAGGGTGACAGATCATACAGAGGAAAATTGGAGAAGTGGTAGAAAGACTTCCATTTGTGAGTCTGAAGATGGTAGACGAACACCTTGCCAACCAATAAACACTGTTCATCCATCGAACACTGTTAATCAACCGAATACCAGTACAAATTTGGCCACTAAACAGACATCTCCTACAAGTTGCAGCAATGCTCAACCAGGTGTTCTTGTTTTACCGGAAAACTCCAGCCACTCGCCACCTAGTGTGACGCCACCTAGGCAACTAACTGCTTCACAACAGCAAAGGACATTGTTCGACCCTAACAATCCTAATAAGCCAATTATAGTGACTTCAACAGGAAACAGAGCATCCGTGCAGCATAGGTGAGTGTTCATCGATCAGTCCATTTTTATTGCGAAGGTTAAATAAGATTTGTCTAACAATTGGATTATGAATTATAGAGAAAATGAGGTTCCGGCTCAAGTATCCAGTGTTCCTATATTTCCATCACATTCTGGGATTACTTCGAACAATCATAACTTTCAGCTACCCCAGTTGGACACTGCACCTCCACCTTACAATCCTGATCAGTTTGGTAACATGAGACCATCCTGGTACGATGTCTCTTCGGAGAGGTCAGTTAAATTTTTTGCCTAATATCAATCGACATTCCTGTTTCGTATAAAGATAAAAAAAGTCAAATCTATGATTTTTCCCATAGCTTCCGAGCTGCTAGAAACAATCGTATACTCGTGGACATAGAACACGCCGATTTGGAGTTACAATGGATATTTACTTCAGGCAAATTTATGACACAGTGGGAGAGCGTTTGCAAGAATAGAAACTGCCTTCAGAATAGTCTAAGGTCTCTCCTTGAGACGGATATAAAGTTCTGCGAGGCGGAGAACGTTGAACAGCACATCTGGAAGATTCTTTTCTATAATATAATCGAGTTGCTGCGCAAGGGTATGCCAAAGGAGAATTCAGTCGAACGAGATTGCTACAAGAAGATCATGCTGGGTGTCATTGACGAGGGTACAGCCTACCTGGAGAGTTTGCTGATAGTCCTCGAGAACACGTACAAAATCAAACTAGATACTTACTTGGGATCTTCAGCACCGACTAAGGGTCTTGGTATTCGCGGATTGGCCCTGATAAGCGCTCACAAGATATTTTTATTTCTTGGCGATTTGGCCAGGTACAAGGAACAAGCGAATGAGACGAACAACTACGGAAAGTCCAGACAGTACGTATTTTTTACAATATCTTCACTTCCGTTTTATTTGAAACCTGCATGAACTCTGTGATCTTTCAGATGGTATCTCAAGGCTCAACAAATCAATCCCAAGAACGGGCGACCTTATAATCAATTGGCATTGCTCGCCCATTACGCTGTAAGTATAATAATTGGATGATCAATTCCGTATATTGCCCAATAAATTATACGTTTTGACTTTGTTGTTATAGAAACGAAAATTGGACGCGGTGTACTATTACATGCGGTCCCTAATGGCGTCGAATCCATTTCGTTCAGCCCGTGAGAGTCTAATAGCGCTTTTTGATGAGAACCGCAAGAAGGTAGGTCCAAGTAAAAAACGACCATAAAATAACTCGAGACGGTATTTAATTACGCGAGGTTAATAATACCTGTAAATTTTCTTTTGCCGCCAGTATCTACACTATGTAAGTAAAATTCAGTACTTGGTGTGAAACCTCTTTAGATATCATTTATTCGCTGTCGCTGCAAGAGGCTTCTCTACGTTTCTGTTTTTACCCACGTATTCACTTTTAGTAACTTTCTATGTGGGACTATACGTGCACAGCAGATCATTATGCACAAGCGCGATTCAGGCATGTTCAATTAGTTTGTGAGACACTAAGATAATAGAAGTAAATTAATTAATCGGGCCGAATAAAAAGCAGTCATTAGATCGCATTTTAATCGTTAGCACAAAAATATCTTTTTACATCACGCACCTTTTATACCATTCCAAAAAGCAGATGCACTGCTGCTGTTTTATTTACTTAATTTTTGTACTCCATTGCTATGTTTTACTCAAGTATTTGCATGCACTTCCTGCGTAGACGGAAATAGTCACAAGAAAAAGATAGAGCCTGATAGAGATATAGAATCTTTGATTCTGTCATCTTAACCTGTGAATCATTGAACGATGATAATTTCTGTAGAATATTAAACATACAAATAATGTATCATAAACAGTACGAATCGACGGAACGTAAACGGAAGGAAGAAAGAGAATGGAAGGAAAGGGCCAGGATGAAGGAAAAGGAAGGTGCCAGTTCTTCAGGTGGTGGTCTTCGTAGGGAGACCTGGATTCATCCAGGTGGAAGACGTGTAAGGCGTACAACCTCAGCAGCCACAGCTAACGAGGCCAGACTGGCTCAAAGCGACCTTGAGGAATTTGCGGAGCTTACCAGTGTCGAGGTACAGTACAATTTTAACCATAGGATATATCAAATTATTCATACTCCTTGTTTCTCATTGAACTCAATCTAATTCGACATAACGGATTGATTATAGGTGAACAAGCGCTTCATAACATCCTACCTCCACGTTCATGGAAAGCTGTTCACCAAGATAGGGTGAGTCATTGATGTTATTTATTTATTTTTCATATACCTCAAACTGCAGGTAATCCTGATTTTCCCAGTTTCCGGTATACGAATGTCTATGAATTCTTTCCGGTCGAATCGTATATTCCCGGCAAGATACCCATGCCGAAAAGTATTATAGAAAATAGCAAAGATTTAAATTTACCTAGACTTAGAAAAAAAAACCTTGCAAGAGCTTTGAGCGTCTCTACTGCAAAAATGTAGTTGATACCGCAGCGATTATTCGCCAAGGACTCATGAACTTTTACTCCGTCATGACACCGTCATGAATCTCAAATAATTTATGTCCGTCAGATGTAATCTCCCAGTAAGAAGGATGGTTCTGGGTATTATCACGAGTAGAGTAAAGGAGGCTTTATTAAGGCAAATTTAGTCGAATGAAAGGTCCGTAGCAGTTGAATGCAGCTCTGCTTTCTGTTACTGCTTGGATCCACGAGGTAGTAGGTTTTCTTTCACCTGGTCCAATCATATTGATCAGACCTGATGAAAGGCTCCAACCGTCTGACGCAATTAGTCGTCGTACCATCCATACGTCTAGTACGGAATACATTTAATTTTAGAGAAGGTAATGAAACCTCTCATGAACAATGTTGAGTCTGAGATGGTAGCCAACGACAGGCCATCATTCATCCCGGATAAAGGTAGCTGATAGAGTTATTATTACCAAGTTAAAAAAAAATATGGTCCTCAAGAGGAATAACCAGAAACCGTGACAAATGGGGCATTTTATTAAAACTTTGTACCCTTGTTCGAGAAATATGACTTTTGCAGTAAAAATTTATTATCGAATATTCTGACAGTGAAACGTGCTGCATAGAATTTTTGTTTTCACGAGGAAAGTCAAGTAATTGTGTTTTCATCGGTAAGAACCGGATGCTGGTCTCTTTTATGGGTAAGAGAAATACTCTTACCTGGAAGAACATATCTACTAATGGTGCCACAAGTGGAAGATGTAATATTCACCAGGAGGCAGTCACGACCTTACTTCTGGAAGCTGGGATAAAGGAGTATTGCTAACTGCACGAGGATAAGAGAACGCGAGGGAATTGTTCTATGGAAACGGACGGTTCTCCGACTTACTTCCAAGGATAATTATTACCCAGCTATCGGGTGTGAAGAGGTCACGAAGTGACGTGAACTCGGAAACGTCCTGTGGCTCTATTGGTTTTCAAGGAAATCCAGGTCCGGCCAACCTTGGAGATAGGCTCAGTCGCGTTCTTCATGCTCCTAACGCTTCTCGATTCCTGTTAGAGATATCAGTTAACTATTTAGTCTAGGAATCGCGAAATTCCAAAGAACGTACAAAACCATCGTAGTCGGCACGTACGATCCCGTTGAGTCGCGAGTCGAATCGTTAAGGCGACGCCGAGCGTGAATGGGAATGAATAAGATTGGAATTGAGACTGAGATTCCACGCGTTGAACGATTCACGTAAAGGGGAAATCGTTTGAGCGCGAGCACGTGACTGGCACCCATGCCTTCCCGTCGGCCATTATTTCTCGGGGTCATTCGATTTGCCAAGGATCCGTTATTCCTCTCGAATTAAGCAGCGTGACGGCCGGTACCTGATCAACGGTATTGTCCATATCGGTGAAGATCCTCAAACGCTCTGTACCCGACCTGAAAAGAAAATCTGAGAGTAAACGTTCACTGGTTCAGGATACAGCCTTCGTGGAGGATGACCCACGTGACACACGCACGATGAAGGGATCAGGGATGCTGCAGGGTCAGAGACGGGTATCCTACACGTATGATGACTTTGGATCTGGATCTTAATACGTTGATGAATTATTGAACAACCTGGTAACTGTGATTCTGTTCCAAGGACCCCCAGCAGATATACTCGAGTTCGTTTGAAAGGCCTGAAAGGAAGAGGGCGCCCAGCATCCCCGTCGTCTCTTGGACCGTACCCATCCACTTCCAGGATTGGAGCTTTGACGTTCGCTCGTAAGGGAGACGGGAGAATCTGCACGTTCTCCATTTAAGAGCACAGAGTGGACCCTGGAGAGACTGACGTTGCTCTTGTTGGAAATTCCCGGTAACGGAGCTCTGACTCTTCAGTGGCTGTTTACATATGTTACACATACTCATTTTTCTCACGCCCCACTACGTCCCTCTCTCTGGTTATAATAGCACCTATCTTCTTTATTCCTCAGCGAGTAATCATCGTTCGAGCTTTCTCACTCTGGACCTGACAATGGGTCCCTTCCTTCCTTCGTTTGGATACCCGCTCATCGCGGCTTTCCAGCCTCTCCCTCGTCTTCTCTCTCCTCTCCCGTTCACATGCCAGGAGAGAGAGAGAGAGAGAGAGAGAGAGAGAGAGAGAGAGAGAGAGAGAGAGGGGGGGAGAGAGAGAGAGAGAGAGACGCAGAACCGTTCTCCACACAGTGGCGACTTCACCGGGTTCATTGTACCAGGGTTGAGCATTGTGTCGCTCCTCGCTCGTCCCAGGAACTGTCACATGCGTACATATAACATCAGTTTTGCGGCAAAGAATTGCCTTCCTGGAAAACGTCGCATCAACGAGCACTGGGAACCGCCTCCTGGTTATGTAAGCACACAGAGACACAGGCGAGCCCGAATACCACGGACTCTCTTCGACGACTGGCCAAAGGAGCTAGTACGCTTCTGATTAAGAATCCTGGTCAAACGGAACAAGGATTTACCGTCTATCCGGATCCTACCAGAAGACGAGGCATGCCGTTACCCCACGACGGATGCCAAGCGGATGCTATCGCTAATGACTGAAACTCTGAATCGCTTCTGTAAATCATATCAGTCGCTAATTACGTGGATGCACCTAGTCAGTGCAATTAAATGCATCCAGCTCGGGCTCTTGGTGAGATCTGACCTTGGACTTTTAAATGACTCTTTCGCTGCTTCCGAGTGCACGATTCCCATGCGCGCCAGGATCGCTACCAGGCACCTCTTCTTATTTTCTTCTTGCGCAGTCTCGGAGCACAGCTGCACAGACGTTCACCTCCGTAGGACACCATGTGTAAATTTGCTGCCGCGGACGACCTTGCCCTTGCTCTCGCACCGTCCCTCGTTATATAATTCCATACCGCATGAGAAAGCAGACTCACCGTACTTGGGCAGTCAGCCTTCGAACGGTCTCCCGTACGGAGGGAGAAGGACGACGAGCGAGTAACCGAAGCAAGCGTGTATTCTTATTCGCTTCTTGTGAAAGATCATCTCTTGGCCAGTTCTTTCCTACTCTCTTGGCAATTTCGGAGAAGTCAAGAGAGAAGAAATGACAAGGGCCACGTATTCACTCAGGCCCCTATCTACGTGTGCGCCATGTTGTATTCTCAGCTGGACAAAAAACCAAGCTGATTGTCACACGTACCTCCGTTACACGTACTGCCAGGATGTTTCGACCTGTCGAAATGATAATTCGAAAGCACTCGGTAGCGCGAAGAAAGAAAGAAAAGAGAACGATGGAAATTATGCCGTTGCTTATTCCACCCAAATACTCGCTCCTCGTCTCCTTGCAATATTTACGGCCAGCTGCCGACTGGCTGTGGTCAGACTGTATTCGGTGACCATAACTTTTCGATGCGGTTTTCACGAGACCGCTGCTACGTTCGAGTGGCTTAGCTGAAGACGAAGAGGATAGGATATCCCTATTATATGCTGATGGTGCGGTTGACTGCCTGTCCGACTGCCCGACATATGCATCTCGTAAAAGCCACCGGGTCCACCTCCACCGGTATCGAGTAACAGAATAACAACGTGCTACCGGTGCGCCACATAACCTCACTTTTCTTCACTCTCACTCTCTAGCCCTCGACGTCTCTTTGGACTTGAGGTTAGAAAGTTTTGTTACGTGAAAGAATCTGTGCTTAGGGTTTTTTTTTGTCTCCTTTTTTCGAGTTCAGCCTCACGCGGATGATGGTCTGTACGGATGGGTATGCGATTAGCAATCCATTGCACACATAATCATAATGAAATGTATTCCTGCCACGGTCTGGAACCCTGTTGGGTCCGTAGGTTGGTAGGGCCTGGCCACGTACGCGGCACGTAGCTTCGTGTTTTCTTTCGCGGCGGTAAAAATGTTAATTGACAATTGCGTGGCGCCACTGGCCACCGTCTCGCTTCAGCGTCTCGACCCGAGTGCATCTCTAGCGAGGAGCAACCCTCCTGGACACAGCTTGTTCCACTCGGAGCGGACTCGGCGCATGCTGGTGCTCGTTGATCGGGCTGGAAATTATTCTTGGGAATTTAGAATGACCTGGGTATACTCCTACGGCGACTATTAGGACGATCAGAGGAGACGTGGTACCTTCGGGCAAACACATTTATGGATTTCTCCAAAAGTATTACGTACCTAGTAACTTGTTGGTAAAAGTGCACTTTTGAAAGGTGCATAATTACCAAACGTAGCAACGTGGCAAGGTGGTGATGTTTACTTTTGTCTTAACAATAATGGATCGTTCCGTACAAGGCGTAAGGACTTGTAGTTCAAGTACGTGGAACATTGAAAGGAACTCGGTGGTGAAGCATTTCTCGAGGATGCTTTTGGACTCCAGGTCGTGTAAGGTCCTAGCCAGTCTTTATAGGCGCGTGCAGTCAGATTCTCTATTCATTATTTTATTCATCTTCCAGAATACCTCTTGACAACGATTCTTTGAGAACCTCTGGGACGTGTAGGTACAAAGCGCCATTGTTTCCTCAAATCTTCTCCGGCCAGTCACGCCAGATATATCTGAACCTGAGGAAGGTGTCGCGGTGCAGTTGCTTGAAGTCAAAAACGATCCGGAATGGAACGTCCACCTACCTCGCTACAGGATGGAACAGTACAAGATCAGCACGAAATAGTACAATTTAAGGAACATAAAAGATGGGAAACTCGATCGAAAACATATGGCCCTGACTGTGGGGAGTAAGGATAGTCGCCGATAGTCACCAGGAGGAACGTGCGTGGAATAGAACCATAGATCGTGTATTGGCTCTACAGTCAACTAGCGTCCAATTCCCACTGTAAGGTTAGGTTGGCTTAGGCTAGGTGTTGCACCGGCAGTGTACGTAGTGCAAGTTGTAATGGATTTGGCTCATTACCCGATGGAGCATCCACGAGCACTGTGAGTTATCTACGTCCTGAGGCAGGGGTCTGCCGCGCGGTTGAAAACCCTCAGTGAACTCGAGCATGGCTCCTTACTTCTCTAGAACGTTATCCTCTTTTTTTCTCCCACTTTACAAACTCCATCTTCGAGTTCTTATAATCTGAGATCATTACTGTTAGACTTATTGGAGTGGAAGAATTTCGCTATTGGTAGACTTTCAAGGATCGTGGATTGGCTGAGATCCAATGTCATTCTGAGGTGGTAGCGGTGGCGGACGCAATGTCTCCTTTGGCAATTGGTCAGGACGATTGGGCCGCCTTACTCGTAAGCCCGTAATTAAACCTATAAATCCATGGTGATACTGGCTACAATATGCTGGGTGCTGCTACCAGGGCAGAGTGCTCTGAACCAGTTGAGAACGAGAGCAACCGAGAGAGACGAAGAGGAGGGAACACGTCATTTCATAACACTTGCAGAGCAATGAACAGAGGATAACAGTGCTGCAACTCTTGAGAAGCGGAGAAGGTGTGCGTGTGCTGCACAATTGCCATGGCGAAGAAGAGGTGACGAGATGGGAGAGAGAGAGTCAGGGGACAGGGGAGCACAGCGCAGCACATCGCAGCAGCTCAACGCAGCGCAGCTACTATGCCGTGCCGAGTGGAAACGCTATAAGGCCTCGGCTGGTAACACACATGGGTTTCTGATGGTCGTTTACCTGCAGCAGGGCTCGAGTGACGACCCCGCCCGCTTCAAGGACACCATCGGACACCGCAGACTCGGGACCCGTACCCAACCATCTTCAGAAACTAACTGCATGTATGCATCGTGGCACGACTATCTGGATTTCTACTGTCAGCCCCAGGATGAATGACCCGATCACTTGGATTGGCCATTGTTCCTGATTATTTCATCGATGATCGTCCACGTTCTTCACGTTCGCCGCAGGTTCGCCAGGTTCGCCAAGTTCGCAATCTCTGCGATCTTACTGGTAGCGAACAATCTAGGTAGCTATACTTATTTATATTGCTATCAGGATACCTGTCGGTTGTGTGCAGTATCTTTTGTTCTTTTGATAGGTATCCTCCGGGAGTACCTATGGCGCACGATAACGGTTATCTTCATGGTCGTACCTTTGGACACGCTGATCTTCATAACGAGAACTCCTATTGGGACGTGTATCACGTTGCGCAAGGGATGGCTTCAGTGAAACTTCACTTTCTTCTTCATCTTCTTCTTCTTCTTCTTGACACGCTCTCCCTCTTGGCTGACGCGTTAACGAACCGCGAAACGCAATTACAACGACAATCGCAGGGAATCTGGCGCGTAATCGATAAATAGATCGATAAACGAATTTATTATGCAACCCGACCTGACTACCGTCCTCGCGGTACGAAACGACAATATTCCGAGAATACTTTCTCTTCTGGAAGGGACTCCTCCGTACCCGCGGCTCCTACAATGGACGTGTCGCGATCGACCTTGTTCATGAAACGTTGCCACTTCATGGAAACTCGAGCCCTTGGCTAATACTCCTCGAGTCGTTTCGTCATCCTGGTAAAAATCTGAAGCGGATGCCAACGCGTTGAATGCGATCGTCTTGAGCTTCTTGGAGATGCTTTCATTGTCGACAGCATCCGTAGTTGCCCTCTGGGGAGACTTATAGATTTAATTCTGTGTCCGGGTGATAGCTACTGGGTGCAGCCGTACTCAGTGGTCTTGCACGGAAAATAGATTTTTGTATCAGCTTATTTTCTTGAAGATTTGAAATATTTTGAAAAATTGTTGAGCTCATCAATTCTCACTGATATTAGGTCTGGTCTTATTAGCCGGAAGTAGACTTTGTTCCTTGTCTCTTGGTACCTGGGTGGGTGCCTGTCTTACGAGCTGACAGGCTGATCGTGAAAAATAGAACGACAGGAAGGAGAAGAATAAGAAGAAGGCTTCTACGACCGATGGCGTAGAATCGCGTCGCGGCGTCGTCCTCTTCGTATTTTTCCGTGAATCACGGATATGCTTTTTGCCCTGGTATTGGTGATGAGTAGGATTGCTTCGGTTCACTTTCATTGTCGATTGTCTTGCTGCGCCTGGAGGTAACGGCGACACAAAAACCTCAAGGAGTCCTGAGGACGAGGATGGGAGAGAAGGGCATAGAAATAAAGATAAAAGAAAAAGCACCAGGAGAGAAAGAGACAAAGGCGCGGACTCTGTTAAGGAATACAAGCGGAGCGGAATATGGAGACAAGGAAGAGACGAGTTTAAGACGGATGAGAGTCCAGGGATAAACGAAGATTCCAGTAAAGCCCAAGATGGCGCATCCGGGTCTATGTTATTGCCGGTTTTAGTAGTAAGTGGACGTTTAGGCTCCTGGGTAGGCGGTTATTAACAATAAACCCGTATATTGCAACAGAAACATTTAAGCCAGGTACTTACCGCGCTACATCCAATATAGCGACCATCAAAGCCACTCTGTAATATACATCTCCGGTTTATCCCTAGAAACTCCCTAGGCGATTATTCCGTTACTAGATCATCCCAATCCAGCTACACTCTGTTACGCTGCCTATAAAATTTTCATGCGCACCAAGTATATCCAGAAAGACTCGCTGTAATGTATATTCCCCTTTTTTGACTCTTTTTCCCCCCCATTTTTTTTTCTTAAAATAACGCGTGGAATAATCTTACCCGATTAGATATACTCTTATAAAGTTATATATACACGGTGGCATTTTGAAATCTCATAAAAATCAGTTCCCTCTCTTAATTGGACCTTAGACTTTACCACAGGGGGTCCGGTGCAAGAGTGCGCACGACATAGTCCTGATGAGGAGGACGAGGATGATGAGGCAACGGCCTCTTGCGATCCTCTATTCCTTTCTCTCTCCCACTAGTGAAGAATAAGATGAAAATAAAGAGCAAGATAGCTAAGGAGGCATTTAATCCGGAGTTGCCAGTCCTACATTCCTACTCTCCTTCCTACCCTGTTTCTCCCTTTTGCTCCTTCATCAGCTCTATCCTGCTCCGTCTATCACCCTAGGCTCTTCCCTCTCAGCCTTAACGATTTCCCTCGTTTCCGCGATTCCGGCCGGCAAATTACGCACACCAAGACTCGGCGTTACTAATTAACCGGCAGCTACTCCCGGTGGTACTGCTACTTAATATCCGTAAAACGATCTTGCCCAGCGGTCCGTGATATCGACAATAGGCAGTTCCAAGCGAGCATCCGAGGACTTTCTTGTTCGCACGCTTGCCAATACCTTGGCTGATTCTTTGTGTCAGGTATAGGTTAGGTTACCGTAGTCCTTCGACTACCGGGGTACCTACGCCACTGTCTCCGACAGTTTTGGCACCGTGAAGATGCTGCGTGTCTCCGACGTAAATTCGAGAATGAAAATTTGAGTATGGAATGATCTCAGATCTGTTGTCTCTTCTGCTGTCGAATCTTCTTTACCGACTGGACGGTCTTGGACGTGGCCCCATTGCTTACGTGCACGGTACTGGTGGGTACGCTTGTTCGCGCGTTGTTTATAGCCTTCGCTAGCCCCGGGCTCAAATGCGTACACGCTGCGTGGACACTTCTCCGATCTGTATCTAAGCTGCTGATTAATTATTTGCATATTAAACGGGGCGTGGATGCCTGGCGCGATGCCTCCAAGATTTTCTTTGATTTTCCCGTGAATTTTTATACCTTCTGAGATTTCTTTTTCTGGATTATCGTTAACTTAATACGGGAGTCACACCAGTGCTCGGTGTATATTGATTCGATCAATCTTCATTCTTTTTGATCGGTCCAGATTGATCTTACCGATCTCTACAATCTTGCTGATGGGCGGATGCCTTGGTGGATTTTTTTTTAATTTTTATACTCGTTACGGCAATTAAACTTGTCTGGAGGTTTAATCTTGTCATTAATATCATCTTTAAAAAGATTATAAAGATATACGGAACTGCCAGTTTGAGATTATCATACGCGTTCCTGATTGGGTGGCGACCGGGTAATACGGCCTGGTGAAAAAAATCTGGAAAATTGAGTAAAAATGTAAAACGGTCGCATAATAGGATTTACCAGTGGCTCACAGGGAGTCTGTACGATAGATTTTGTAATCTAGATAAAGACCTGAATGCGTTATATTCATAGGTATTGGTATGGACGATACCGATTAATCTGACGCCTGATTACGTTCCTGGTTAATTGTTCGGCTGGACGATTATCTCTTACGGGACGAGGCGATCGCGCGATATTAACTGCCCACTCCTTTTGGCGAACACTCAACGGGCAGGTTTATCGTTTGGATCGTAGCTTCTCGTCGCCATCTCGGATCCCTTGATTCATAGCACTCTTGAATATTATTCTTAGCTCACGCCTCTTTTTCTGCTTAGGTAAAATCCATTTAATCTCCTGGCGACAAGCTGAACTCGCAACCAACGACAATTTCATTAAATGGCAGCGATCAAGGTTTACCCGTAACGCAGCGACGGGTCGCTCGAATGCCTTTGAATCTTCTTTATTTCGTTTGGTGTCTGGAGGCTGTGCTCAAAATAGTCTTGTGTCTGTAAATAAAAGAGATTTCTTTCGCGAAGATATAAGACGCGTTTACAAAACAGGGGGAGGATTGGCTTATGATTATTTATGAAAGCGACAAGAAGATGGACCAGTCGCTAAATTAGAGGGATGCGTTCAGATCTTTTTTTTCTTTACGTCTCACAATTCCAATTGGATGATCTTAAAGGATTTTTGGGCCTTAGTCCCAAGGGATGATACTTGCCGGTCCTTTTGACGCTATGCACCCAAAGGGTCCCCACTAAGGGCCTTATAAAGCTTCTAGAAGGCAAAGAGAGTAGTCGAAGGTACTCGCTTGATCTCTGGGTGGATTTTTATTTAGCGACAGTCCAGTTGCCCGTGGGAACGAGTTTCTTTCTTCGCGGGCCCTTAATGCCGTAGCGGACCTTCTCAAGGTCGTCGCTTCATATAAATTCACCTATTGCCAATTCGATCTGTTCCTTTACTTTTTTTTCATCTTCATTTTTTCACTCTTAATTCCGATCCCTTTACCATCCCCTGCTCTTCTTAGTGGTCAGGACGTAAATTCCTCGTCGTCTTCGGCGGATCCTCCAGGGCCCATTGGTCAGTCCCCGTAACGGATGTCCTTTATTTTTATTTTTTTTTTTCTTGACAGACAGACACAAAAGGCAGTCCTCTCGGGACGCTAAAAATACGCGTAATTGGCCGCGAGCGATGACTAAAGAGGCGCCGAGGGCCCGAAATAAGAGCACCTGACAGATTCACCGGGCCCAAATTCAAGTAACGAGTATCTGAATTCACGGGACCTGTTATGCTAAACGTATTCCGCAGGGTGTGTCAACCTGCAGGTGAAAGAAGAAGAAAAAATGAGATGAGATTAAAACGGTAGGAAATAAGGCCCACGTAGTAAATATGTAACTGGGCCTAATCTTATTCGCCCAGCTCAAGTAGATTGGCACCGCCATCGTCATTGGGCCCAGTGATCAGATTCGACAATTTTCACGAACAATGGAGGCCCCATTCCAGATGTAGGTGGCCGTTGACACTGTAAAGAATCTGCCAATTTTTTTACGGGGCACGTGGCCCATTGTGATATGGGGCCCTATAGCTATTATCCCCGGTGGTATTGTTTACGCGAGATCCGTGTAATCGCCGATTTCGCCCGTGCCACGTTTTTACTCTTTCCTTGAATGTGGCAGAAAGTGAAGTCGAGTGAATCCTGCGGTCGATGCTGCAAATCATACTGAATTCTTTATATATATATATATGTATACACACACGCGCGTATACCCGTACTCTATATCCTATGACCGTATAACCTCAAACGCCATTATGACTCTCGACCTCCAGTTAATACCTAACGCATCGAGAGGGAAGCTGGCAATACCAAAATTCCTGTTGGCAACCTCATCCGAAGGCGACGTCGTCGTACCCGAAGAAAAAGATTTTCCAGTAGTAGCTGGCATGCTTGACCCAGGCCATTTGACCCTGATGACCTCAAGCGCGCTAGGCAATTTCCTGAATGCACCCTCCCCTCGATGCGGCACACGTAATTACAAGCTACTCCTCATCGAGCGTTTGCGATGAAAGTCCTGGGTCCTCCAAACGATTGGTAGAAACGGAAAATTACGATTCAGCATCCCATTGGGTTCAGGAGCCTCGCTCTCTAAAAAACCTGTTGGTTCGTGACGTATGTGTGTAATTTTCAAAAATTCATCAACTACACGTATTACGTATTGTGACTCGTTAACAACCTCGGCGATTATGATTACTCCAGCGGTAGATCTACCCAGGTCGGCAGGAATCTCTGTGGGTGCACAAAGGACGGCGATGCGTCCGCGGCGTGGAAGGCGGAAAGAGACGAAGACACAGTGTGGACGATCTTGGACCCAAAGTAGGGGAAACTTAATGTCCCGGTAACGGGGATGGGTATGGTTATGGGGCCTCGGCCCACGCAATCAGAGGGTCAGCAGGATGATCTATAGAGACGGGAATGCCGTTATGCGCTAAAGTGCAAAGTTTGTTAGTCATAGAGTCGAGTGGCGGCGTCGGCGGGATCGTTCGACGGGACCGCGCCGGCTACTAGAGTTACCGGTGCGTATCTGCCTCCCGGGGCAAAACGAGAAGGTGGACCCCTGTCCTTCACTGGCGGGTTATCGGCGATGCCGTTATGCCCTAAAGTGCAATTCTCTCGGTGAAGGACCTGTCTGTGTATTATGCTGGCTGGTTCCTGGTTGCGGGTTACAGGACGTTGCGTCACTTCCTCACAGCGTGATAGGGCCGAGACCCGAGAGACCGTATTGACCTTGCGACCTCATCGGTTACAATAGGAGAGGTACTTGTAGAGAGAGGGAGTCGTATCGCAGTAGACTGTACATAGAGAGAGAGAGAAATATTATGGGAAATTTATTAGAGACTTGCGAGGCATTTTCAGTGCATCAGTGACAGGCACGGGACCTGGTTCTGATCGTGTGCCGATACACCTTGGTGCATTGACTATTGCCAAGACAAATTGACTAGGATCTTATTAAGGCTCCACGTAATATCGTGGCGGTGTATGATAATGACGTTTTTAGTGTCTACCAAAGAGCCGTAAAGTTTATCTTGAACGGGTGTACCTGTTGGACACGCCGACAGAGCTGTAACTCCTCTTTATTCGGTGTCGCGCTGCAGGACGTGGACGTACGAGCTATTTGCTTCTTCCTTTCGTCATTTTATGTCTGCCGGGAGTATAGGTAGTGGATGTACATAGATATACGCTTAGGCAATGTCAAAGATTCTCTGAATAATATATGTATATCAGATAGTTAGATGCGCCTCGTAAATTTTAAGTAGCGTCCGCCAAACTGTTGGAGCGCGCCTGGTGTCATTTCTGCGAACTAAAGTACTTCGTCAAACCGACGACGCACGGCGCTCTTTCACTCCGGATTCGTTTCACGCTCTAGAGATGAATTTTTCAGTGGATCGAATAAGGGAGACACGGTGTATTCGTTTATTGCTTTTATTTCTCATCTTTTCTCTTTTTTTTCGTATCTTCTTATTCTCGCCGCCACTTCGCCACAGGGCCTAGTCCCTTTGTCCGGCCATTGAAAATTAGAATATCGTGTATCCGGTCGGGTGTTAATAAGTCTCGGGGTTTAGTGGCTACACGACGGAAGAGGCCGACCTGCCACGAAGACTTTGCCAAGACTGCGTGCGAGCAGTAACCCGTATGGGAAACGAAATGGGAATGGGCCGGTTATATAGCCCTGTAATTTTCAAGTGACGTGTCCGTACCGATAGAGTGAGAAAGAGAACGAGAGCAGGACCGGTGAGTGCTGTGAATGAATATACATTAATTCGTCGTAAGTTTAACTAAAAACAAGCTGAACATATTTCTTCCTTTATTATCCGATTGTAAGTGGAATCTTCAAAACAAACGGTACTCCCAGACACAATGACTTCACGGATAGACACACGAGCGCCATCTTGGAAATTAGAATATTACAACTCGTAGTCAGCCGGGTGTTAATAAGGACCAGACTTTACAGCCCGGGGTTGTGCTAGGTCACGCTGTACCATACAATATATTTAACGTGGGAATGCTCATCTTCGCGTTGACTCTCCCTATACACTGTAGCTTCGCGTGCGTCACAGCATATTGGCTGCTACGACGCCGCATTATATTGCCGCGACTACGGCAATGGGAATTATTCCATTCGAACGCTCGTCTCCTTCCTTCCGCCCACGTGAAAATCGACTTATTCGCTTTATGCGCTGTTCCGGCTCTTGCGGCTGCACTTATTGTAAGTAAGAAATGCATTGATACCGATTGCCAGTTTCTTTGACCTTCCCACCTTCCCTCCTGTCACTATTCCCATCCCCTTAACACTCCTGCTCGTCTCCTCGTCTGTATCGGGCATACGTGTATTATATAGTAACTTGCTTTTATCTTTTTACACGAGGGGTGGGCAAACTTACCAGAGGGATTTTATTACACGATTAAAACCTCTTTACACGCTATCTTCATCCCGTTTCCTATATTTTTTTACCCGACTCAACATAACCTAACCCTTCTCGGTGTCTCCGTATCTCTTTATCTCACTCTTAAGATATCCTTTTCTCGTTTTAAAGTTTCAAATGGAGTCGACGATTTCCGTCTGCCTGAAATTACGTTGCTTGGTCTTCTCAGCGTTCCTCGGTGCCGCGAACTGGTTATTCGCAATAACCGTCACTTGGCCCAGGTCTATCTATATTTCCGGGATAATTCAGCTCCGCCATTTTAATACGTGGCATCGAATCAGAACCCATTATTACACCGTTCTCTTGGCTACAGGAAACACGGCGAATCCTCATGAGACCTATCCATACTTACCGTCTAAGATATACGGGGTAACTATTCACACAGGTGTGAAGTTGGCTACACTCTAGTATCGGGTATACCTTTAACATAACCTCACCTACTTCAGTGCATCTCCATCCAGTCGTACCCGGGGAATCATACCAAGGCTATAAACAACTACCAACTGTGGTCTGGGAACAATCCGTAAACTCATACGGTGCTGTTTTATTAACCAAAAGGGGAACGCGAGCCAATCGGCATACCAGGTCGAACTGCGACCTTTTGGTTTAGCACTGTCATTTGCTGGATACGCGTCTTCCTGGCATCCTGCGGTGGTTAACGTGTCAAAGGTCACGTCACGAGCTGCCTTGGATTACAAGGGAGGATCAAGTGAGACGTTACACGTCCCGTAAATTTTCTGCTCGCAAGACTGGGAAGTTAACCGCAATTCACGGGCAAGGAGTCGCGCATGCGCGCTCAACGAGCGGCACGTATGCGCGCGGGAAATTCAAATTACTTTATGCGACGCATCGAAATAATTTCTCAAGACGCGCTTTTACGATCGCTATACAGAGTATCTGTGGTATCATATACCTATGTCTTTTAACTTTCTACCCTTTTATCTACAGTTGCACCCACCCTAAGGAGCTTCCGTTACTAATCACTACCCACACCCGGTGCAGTGCTTCCTACCGATATATGTCCTTACCCTCGTATACGAGCCTTAACCAAGGCAATGCCGACCCCAGCCGTTACATACCTGACGTCCAGGACGGTTCCTTTGACTTGCTGATATTTAAAGGAGAATCTGGCGTGCCGAACCAACAGCAATGAGATTCCTTCCGCATGGCTCGCTGGATCCTGGGGAATTTTTTAATATAATTTCTCATACGGATTTTTATATTTCGTACGTGCATAACTGCGCGATAGTCCCACTGTCGGATGCATATGTGTATGCACTCGTGGTGGGTTCGATGCTCGACACTGTTACTCGTGGTACCCGTAGACCGGATAGGGTCTGTAGGTAGTCGATATCACGTCAATAAGAAGCTGCGGTAAAGAGAGTGTAGTATTTTTAACGGGTAGTCACTATATCTGTATACAGGTACCCATTTGCTTATACGTATATATATAGTCGCGTGTATAAAGTACCACTTGCTCTATAATATATACGATAATTTTAGCAGCGTCGCTCCGTTATCCTAATTACAGACAGCCCCTCTAAGATTTATAGATCGCGCTGTGATTCCGTTGTCGGTATTTATACGTATGCACGTGCATCGCATGTATGCATGTTTGCATACGGTGGATGCTGAGAGGAGCTCATCATCGTCGAAGATAATAGTTAAGTGGATTCACGCTACCAGCTGGATTTACGCGTACCTTCTTGCGCGTTATTAATTTTTTTTTTGAATTTTAGCTAAATTTGAATTTTTCATATTGGCTATATCGCAAATAGACATTCGTATGGAGATTCTTGGGAGACTGTACAGGGTTGAGGCGGGATGTATAGTGGGAATTGGAATACCGATGAGTATTTCTAGAGGGAAGTTCGAGCGACAGTAGGTTCAGCGTCCTGTTAGCCAGACAGTCAATAAATCATGCAAACGGTTACTATTCTCGAGTAAATCGATTTTCCACGATTTATTCGGTCCTTCGTCAATTTTCAGAATAAACCGTATCGCGGCGTATATTCCTCCCTTATTGGCAGAGGGGAGGGGTGATGGGGCGGGGGGGTTGTGAAATTTCGTGTATAAAAAAGTTCCTTACTTTTTTTTTGCAGAATGGAAACCTTTCAGGAAGCCGGGATACAGATGCTGAAAGAATTTCGCGCCCTTCTGCAACACTCCCCGCTTCCGCTTCAGGGTACCAGACTTCTTCAGCTACTGGCGCTCAATATGTTCGCCATAGACTCGACTCAGCTTAAGGGTGAGTGATATTTACATTTTATTTAATAAAAAACAGATACACCTCCGCGTCGGCCACGTGGTACTACGGAAATGAGATCGAGGGCAGGGTAGGGGGGGATGATGAAAAAAAAAAATTGATAAGAAAAAATGATAAAAAATTATCATCAAGACACTTGCGGATGCTGCACTCAAGATTCGATCTCACGCCTCTAGAGTTTTCTTATTTAAATGTTATCAGCGTACCTCCAGCGCACGGAGACTTCATTGTTTCGCAAGGTACCGCCTCCATGTAACGCACGCGTGCCTACCGAGGCATCTCGTTGCAGGTTTGCCAACCTACTGGCAAGCGTCGAGTTAACGGCCTCTCGTAAATCAAGGTAAACGAGTGCCGACCGATGCCAAAAGCCGTACGAATTCAATATCAAACGGGCCATTCCCCCCCGTAAGTGGTTAGCACAGAGCGGAATGAAACGTCCCTTTTTATTATACAGGGTGTCCCGTGGGATCTCCTATCGAGTCTGGAAGATTTTTTTGCTGCTCTTCCTAAATCCTTCCCTTGACCCCACCCCTGGACCGTTCACGTGTATAACCACGAATATCCTCCGATCCTCTCTTATCCTTTATCTCTTGTCTTTTCGGAGTCTGCTTCTTTTATTTTTTATTTTTCCCCTCCCTTCTCATACTCCTTATCCCGGTCTCCTTCGAGATTCTCCGCCTCGTTCCGGTGTTATTTATATATCCCAGGGGAATAGCGTCCTGGGTGGGGGAAGGAGCATGGGGAGTTAACGTGGGCGTAGCGCAGGGCGCATCATCGTGTCCAGGGTGCACCAAAATGTATGACCGTAAATTCTAACAGCGCTGTTTGCCTTTACGATGCAATTCGCGGAACCGCAAATCATTGCGTTTCGAAGAGAGATAGTTTGTACGAGGGGGGAGGGAGGTAAGGGGAGGGAAGGAGGAAAGAACGAAAAAGGCCAAGGAAATAAAATAGCAAGGGCGATGATGGCTTCTGAAAGTTTTAATGGGCAAAGGTGTGGTTATACTAATCGGCTTCCTCTTAAGTATCCGCTCGGCCGATGATGCACCGGGTAAAAGGATGGTGGCAGTTCGTTATGGAGATTATACGATTGCACAGCGGCAGCCTCGTTTGAGCTCGAGAACTCGTAAATATTCCTAGTAATCGTGAATTCGGGGGCCCTCGATAAATATTGTGGAGCTGGAAGAGCGTCTAGTGACTTTTCTAGGGAATTTTTTTTTACACGTGCAACATTGCTCTCACCGACCACTGGTTCTATGAACTTCGTATGCTTAGCGGGAGCAAGTGTATACATATATTGGTCGTAAAATTACGTAATCGATGAACGCGTACGGAAGGCGTCGCGACGCCAAAGCAGATTCTTATGCTGACTCCCGATCGCTTCTGGTGGCGTCCTGTTCATCCAGACTGCAGATATCTAGCAAGGCGCCGGGCTCCATTGATTTAGAATGGTGGCAACAGCGGCCAAGGACGACCGCGTCGACTTCAACCGATCTCGAGATTCTCGGCCTGTTACGATATTCGATATGTGATATTTCATTCGATTCGATAACACGTATTCGCACCGGTACCGCTATGTGTACATGTGTGTGTATATATATATATATATATATATATCGTCGATAGTACAAGCTCCCATTAATCGACATATAGCTAACTGCTCTGTCCCTCCCTGTTAACCAAGGCGCCCGCGAGCCCGATAATTTTTCAAGGTCAATCTGACGTATGGCACGCATTAAAAATCTCATCTCTTAATTAAACTCCCGTAGCGAAACACTCGGATCCCAAAATTATGATGAATCTCTACATGGGCCATAGGACGTATTGACAGGGTCCCGTGCTCGTCGACCTGGACCAGGTTCTCTTGTTTTGAGATACGTAGACGAATATCTACCACGGACCTAAATTGGATGCTGCGAATAATTCTGTGGCTGAATCCAAAGCGCCACGTGGTTACCGACCTCCGCCACTCTAATCAGGATCATCCGAGTCTCCCACTCTCGCTAACGAACCAGTCCCGGAGTAGTCCTGGCGCCGCAGCATCCTAGATCAGCAGCGGAAGGGGGCCCCCTGGACGTTTCCATTAGATTTTTACCCTCTAATTATCGCAAATGGTGATCGACGTCACATGGGGTTGTCCTGGCTACGGGAGAAGAGAGCAGCTCTCGAGGTCGGGTAATGCGGGAGCCTCGTAGGTGGGAGCGAGAGGTCCAGATGTCCTTCCGCGATCGGTATTTCATTCGGGAGCCTCCCGTTAATCAGGGACCCGATTCGTTACGTTCTAAGGAACTCTGCTTTACCGGCCGCAACCCTACCTCATCGGATTAGAACCAATCGGGGTCTGGTTCGTTATTGAAATGCTAATCGGTATACTGACTATTTATTCGTGTCACTGCCATTGATATTTACACTCATTGGACTTGTTGCTAAAAATTTTTTTCTTTTTTCAAGACAAATTTATTACCGACTCTGCTACCTTGTACGCTATGGCAACTCATTTATGTACTGTGGACCTTTCTTGTGTCTATATAATCCTCGGTGGTTTACTTGACTGCTGCGCTGTCTTTGATTCTAGACAGCCAATAGAGCACTCATAGGCGCAGGGGATCAGGGGCCAGGGGGGATATGCCTGGTACTAGGAACGGCTATGGGGTCAGGCCTCCGAGGTTAACACAGTGGGAGATGGTTAACTATGAAACGAGATGGGAATGACCGTGGAACGTATGTCTTATTATCGCAAATGGAGACCTAATATCCGGTACAGTTAGTCATAATTAGAGAAACCCAAAGGTGGGTCCAATCACGGTAACCAATCAGGTTCCTGGGACGATCGATGTTGAATTCAGAGAGATATTTATCGGGAATGTGTAAAATCTTGATTTTGATAAATAATCCTTAGGAAATTTTTGAATGTGGGATATGGATAGGATATGCTGGTGAATAAATTACGAATTTCTTTTTTCTACTTAAATCTATATCTTTTTAATCATAATTGGCACTTCTCTTTTTTTTTAACATTCTACAGATATTTCGCTTGTACCGGGAACTCAGGTTTCTCGTTAATTCCTTGACTCTTCTTTGTTCAGTCTGTCCTCTTATTACTGCAGTAAACTCAATTCTTGCTGGTTAAAGCCCGAAGGACGCCGGAGAACAAAGTTTTCGTAAGTCTCCGTTCTTGGGATAAAAAATTGTCTTATGGTCTCTTTATAAAACTATCACGAATACGGTATACTGAAAAAAAATGCAAATCCATACTCAATCGTGTTTGAATTTTAGGAATTTTTTTTTTTAGTCCTCATTCCTAATAATTGCACAAATTTTGTCCATATTTAAATTCCCACGCTACCAAGTGTCAATAACTTTGAAAACGCATGGGAATCTTTCTCCATTTTTTTTTCTTCTTTTCTCTTGCTCATCCGGATATTTAATGACCGACATCGAAGTCTAAACGAATCGTGTCCAAACATAACCTAAGTGACCATAAACAGTTACCAAACCTGTCCATTCATAGGCAGGACCAGTGTGACACGTCTGGATTAACATATTAACACGATTATACTCTTCCGAATCTCTACGATCCGCTACGACATGATTCACACCAGCCGCTTACGGTATTCGTGTGAAAAAAAAGCAGTAATACCAATCAATAACATTAAATCGATTCCGCGCACAAAATCCATCGATCAATCGTCACAAGCCGGTTGGGACAGTGGCGGGTCGAGTATTTCCAAAAGTTGTAATAGACTGCATTGAAAAATTCTTTGAGCTCCCAAAGTTCAAATATATTTATACAGATGTCCGTAGTGCGACCGGTAGTGAGATGCTGTATGGACCAGTGAGGCTCGAAGCAATATATACGCTGGGGCATCCGAGGCGGAGGCTGCACGGAAGGTCCATTGGATGCAAGGCGAGATGCAGATGATCCGTGATTATAGACATTAGGAACATTAGCCTTGGCGCTATGACTCCTTGCAACCTCAGGATTCAACACTGGCATTTCACGTCTCTCCGTTAGTCACGCGATTAGAAATCATCTCCGATCCTCTCCAGGATCCCTACGGCTGATATATATTCAGATAAGTGATTCGAGATGCGTTATTTACAAATTTATACGTAGCCAGTGATCCAGCGTCATTCCTGTCACCTTTCTTAATGGATCATGAAAATGCACGCAATACTCCACTCTCGTATACCTATATCATTAAGTAAGATTAATACCCTGCAATATGCCTATACGCGTCGTTCGGGTAATGGGTATATTTATAAAATTCAATTTTACCGCCCTTTCATTCTGAACGTCACTTCCGTCCAAAGCCGCCATCTTGGCTCGACCCAAAACGGATGCGCGTCGTCGCCCGCTACTCCGGAAGCCGATAGAAGTCCAGAATCAATTATTCAAAGTCCAGACCCCGCGTGAATGACCCGTCTGAAGTTGGCTGCACCGTCAAACGCGAGAATCGATATGCGGCAAAGTTCACGCCGTTATCGGCAAGCGCGCCAGAATTATCCCTTAATATCTTTTATTTTCCCTCTGTTCATTCGCTTGGCCCATCTTATTCCTCCACTTCGTCGTACGTGTCTAACTTCACTTCGAACCCCCCCACCCCCTCCCGTAGCGCACGTGACTATCTTCACGTCGTTACACCTACCCCAGCAGACGTCTACGGGTTCTGGCTACGCGTAACTTCAAAATCCACCAGATTCTTTAAAATGATTACGTACTTCTATAATAATAACAACAATTCCGTCTCCCTGAACAATGACTGTTCGTGACTGGGACTGACTCCTGGTGTACCACCGAATCGCCCTGGGCCGCTCTTCAGGTCCTTCAAAGACCTGAAGCCGTCACGAGGACCGTCCTGAGACGCGCGAGGGGACGCGCAATCGATATACTAATTGGGGAGGAAAAAATTGCCTAACGACTATATGTACATAGATAATAGATGGCATAGTCAGGCCGAGGTTCGGTACAGGAAACAGTGTGCGAAATGATTAAGACACCAAGTGTATTATACGTACGCGTATATTCATGTACCATATATACCTTGTTTCCTATGTAGAGTTGTACACTGTGATTATACCCATTTCTTAACTCCATGTATACCAACCTTCCCGAGTACTTTATTTTCACACTGGATTCCCATTAATTTGGCAACATTATCATATCATTATATCGCCGTGCTCTTCCGCATGGGTTTTGTACCCACGTGTCTACGTGTTATGGCTACGGATATTTTTACTGTTTATAGTATATACATACGTATATATGTATATTGATACTATCCCTTGTGGGTTTACCGACTCGAGTACGGATTCTCCACAGGATCTTTAACCTCCTCGACTGTCGTTCTTTCGTCTATACCTGAGTCGCATACGGAGACGACTTAGACCCCTCCAGTACCTTAGTCTGTGGATTAAAGTTGGCGCACTTCTTTTTTTTCTCTCACCAATAAGAGTACCAGAGAGTATTAGGTGTAGGCACGCAACGCGAATAACCCGCCTATTGAAGATCTTCATCTACCGTGTCTTCCTCGCGCATCCCTGGCTGACATAACTCTTATCCCTGGCATGAAATCCCTTCTTGTCCCTTGGGTTATGGTCGGGATGTATATAGATATCGTTGGCTCGCGTATAGATATTTATTTTAAGACGCCGCCGACAGATGGTATCGCTCTATGTCCCGAGAATTAACATAGAATTTTTGGCGAACTTGACTTCGCTTATTTATTGAGCTTGCTGAAGGAGGTCGTTGACCTCTTGCGCCGCGGCACTTGAACCCTGTTTGGTATTGGTATTAAAAAAAAAAGAAATCGACTTATGAGGATAAATTAAATATTTCTTTTTTTTCGACAGTATTTTTCAATCACCCGGTATATAAGTTTGGGAATTTTTTTTTAATTTGGAATGTCGGCTCTTTTTTTTTTTTGTGTAAATAAAATTTGCCGGTTTTACCGTAAAAAAAAAAATTCGCTGGATCTGTGTCGCCAGGATGACATCTTCACACGGCGTTACTTCTGGTATTTTTGCGACGTCGGGCGTCGGCGTCGCGTGTTCGCAGAATGGGACGACCTTGATTAAGGCCACTTAAAAACAGCTGATCTCCTTCTTTTTTGAATTCTTATCCGACGGGACGTCAGAGCGTCGAGGTGGAGGATGCCTGGCGATCCTGGCGTCTCGGGCAGGCTGCTGTTTTGCGGTTTCACTTCCTGCGGATAATTCGCGATGTCTTTTCTCTTTCTTTCTTTCTTTCTTTCTTTCTTTCTTTCTTTCTTTCTCTCAGTCAGGTACGCAACTTTGGGTATCTATCCGTCACGATCCACGGAACGAATCAAAGAGTCCAAAAAGACGCCTGCAGCCGAGCCAGCGTAGGCAATACCGCATAGTAGGCGTCGCGGCGCTCAGCGTCCAATCCACATTCATCACTTTCCCACCAGAATTCCTCAGCTTCCCACATCCAACGAAGAACCCTTCTTCCCACGGAGGATAGATGGCGTTCCATCCTTGACTCACCTTGTATACCCATGGCTGTACCCACGTCGGTCCTTATCGTCCTTACGTAATCATCAGGGATCTTCGGCATTCATTATTCTTTATCGCGGCGTTAATTATCAGAATTATCAGCACCTGCACGGACACTCCATAATCATTATAATCCACAGCTTTGAACTACCTGGAAGCCAGATCCTGGCGTTATTCCTCCTGGGAGTGGGCGGGAGGAAAAGGGGTGGCAAAATAACCTCGTCGCGATTAATTACTTTATTTAACATTGATAACATTAACATTGATAACACTTCCGAACCGCGATAACGATATTACCCAAGCAACAGTTCGATTAAATCACACGGTCGAGCAGTTCGTATCAATTTACCTGATCTTGTCGATACCGTTAATTAACCCGGGTAATAATTCCTGATTGGCCAGGAGGACAAATGACCGGGCAGACATCCTGATGAAAATCAATACCCAAATTGACCCGTTGAAGCCTACCTCATTAGCGTCCCAGCCTAACGGCCAGCTTGGAAATTAAATTAATTTGCCATACGTAAATTTGCCATTAGACACCCGGTATACGTGGGCAAGCAGGGCGCATCGGGTAGGGCCAGATATCGTATCGCGTAGGAGGATACAATTTTAGGTATACACGGGAATAGCATTGGGTAATCGGAAGCTCGATAAAGTTTGAGTTCGATTTTATCGATTCTCGAGAATAAAGTCCGCGCATGCGCGCCGGGATATATCGCTAACGAATCTGACGTTGATTTCCTGAAGCGGGACGGTATCATAATTATCGCGATCGTAATCGCGGCTCATTAGCATCACGGCGAGTCTACCGTCACGGACGGGAAGACGTCGAAAGCGCGTAGCATTCGAAATGTAAGGCCCATTTTTAACGTGCCCGGGCCCCCATGACGATTACAATCAATTATCATAACGTTATGATAAATGCCCCACGAGCCACGGTACCGTTATAGCCCGTAATTTTCGTCATTGGCGTAACGCGTGTGATTTCAGTGGTGAGAGAAAAAAAAATTAGACGAAGAATCAGACAGAAACGCAAAGGCAAACCGGGAACCGAATAAAGAAGATACTTTAATTTCGGGCTCCCAATCTCGTAAGACCCATAGCATTGTATGCACAATTTGGTAAGATCAAAATTGCTCCCTAAGTATACAGCTGCGGGCGTCACGTGTGACTAGGAATTTCATACATGCGCTCGTTATTCCCATAAGCTTTATGTGGCACAGCATCCCTACCCCGCGGGACCATCATTATTTCATAAGATACATCATCTCCTCGCGGGATCCGTATTGATGCTGTGTATGTGTGTCTGTCCTTTTTTTACCTTTTATTTTCCTATCAAACAAAACTCAATCCAAATCGGACCTCCGAGATCATGATTTATCTCCCGTAACACATTGCGACACATCCTCAGGCATTTATAGATCGATATCGATTTCTCGATAGCCATGGATCATTAACGTACACTCGATCCCCAGTGTAAACCTGATAAGTCATTAACGGTCTGGCTTTATTATCTTAATTAGGATTTGACTGGTTAGGTAGCTGCTTGCGAGATGGACCAACACCCAGAGATCTGGACCAGCTACCATAGTAGCTTGTACAGCCTGTAGACTGTGTACAGATTTTTATGGATCCGCTTGGTACGCCTGTCACTGTCTGCTCGGAGATGATTGGCCAGACGTACGTTATCGCTTTCGTATCGATATCAAAAAATGCGAATATTTTGAATTTTTTTTTTTTTCAAAAATTTAGCTATCAAAAATGGATATAAGGCCCACTCGAGTTAAATTCCGTCTAACGTATTCTCGCCTTGTTTCGATAATTTATGTCAGGTTAGCCGGGGCATCACCTAAGTAGGACCCATCCGTCAGATCGTCACGACGATCGCATCAACCTGTCGGAGGCTGCCCCTTGTAACGTCTGAATAATTGCTTCTGATATTCAGACCTGCCCATATTGACTCTTCAATTTACTTTATCATTATTCTGATACCCGCTGAGAACAACGGACCCCTTATGTATCCCTGCCGCATATATGTATACATATATCTGCGTATAGAAACACGAATACCGTACCTTCGATACGTTAAGCTTCGTTCACATGGGATATATTTACCGATTCGATACGATCTTGCCCGATTTCATAGGATTCATAGGTAAAGTCATTATCCGCTTTACGCTGTGGAATTCGGTATTATCGGTATTTCCGTATACCTGTTCGCGCTGATACGTCCACCAATTAATACCAGACATCAAAAATACGGCGAATTGGCAATATCGTATTTTTTTTTTTTACAAATTTTGATAGTCATTAAAAATAATTTTTTGATATCTGACCCGACTGGGGGAATATTGGGGGGG
>NW_014332770.1:59153-96452 GCF_000341935.2 Cephus cinctus
GGGGAAAGGGGGGGGGGGGGGGATGCTACATTTTACGTGACAAATGATCTGGGGTATCGTCCGATTATCGATACCTGTTATAATATTAGGAACGGGATTTATTTTTAATGAGTATAATTTTAGCTGCTCTAATTATCCTCGTAAAAAATCATTATCGTTCTCATAAAAATAATTGGGCCTCGTAAGAATCATTAGAGTTTAACGACCCGATCTCCATATTCTTACGACTTTGCCGTCTAACGCATAGGAATTGCTTGTTTGAATTTCGCGAATGAATGATAAAATTATTATGTATTTTTATTTTAATAATAAAAAAAAAGAAAAAACTCGATACGTCAATGACTATGAATCAACGTGTCTGTATAGCTGTACATATAGTGTATTGATGATCGTATGTGAATTGGTATATATACCTACGGTATGGCCAATGGGTTAATACCGATATGAGAGCCGACTCCTTTAGAAATTGCATGTTATGGGTAATTGGCAATTTCTGTAACGCGATCTTACCTGGCATCTTATCTGTATTATAGTTGTACTCCTATATTACGTATGAAAAGATCGAAGGTAGGAAGCGTAAGTAGGCTTATCGCGATGTTAATCAATAAATTTATACCACGTATACGTATGTACAGTGTACATTATACACATATATTATGTATTTAATTGAAATAACGTGGAAAAAGCTGAAGTATTTTAATCGTCGTATAGAAAGGCGCCTTTTCGTATGTAATCCAGTACAATCGGTAACGGCACTTCGCATCGGGTAACCTTGACCGAATCACTTCCACCACTTACTCTGATCTCGGACTGCGGTCGTCTAATTTTTTTTTTTTTTTATTATTCTGGTACCTAGCTATACGTACCATGGTCACGGTTGTCTCGCGGTCCCGAATCAGGGATCATATTATATCTTGTATTCAGTAATTTTTGTTTCCACGGTACCTTGTAGGTATAGGCGGATAGAAAATTTTTTTTTTTCTAATTTTTTCCCCCGTCATTTTCATGTAAAGTGCAATAACGCCTCTGGGCAAGTTTCGCGCGTTGCTCTTATCTCCGTTTTCCGTACCTCTATTTATCATACGTACTATCTTCATCGGCACTTAAGTTGGTACTCCTGCGGCCATTGGCCAGTGGGATTATTAATAGTTAATCCAGCGATACTCCGGCCGTACGATCTGCTGAACCTCTTGACCGCAGCATCCTCGCGCAAAGGAGTCGCGTATATGGAGATTGGCTCGAGAGTCTTTCGAAGACTGGAATATCCGCGGTGAGGAATTTATGAAGAGATTTTTTTTTTTTTTTTTCTTTCAGATATTTTCGCGCTATCCGGTAAACGGTATTATCCTGGCGCCATTAGAAGGTTTTCGGGTATGGAAGCAAAAAAAATTGATAGATCATCGATCTAATATAACGGTCGTTTTTAGTCGACTGGGAAATACTCAATGGAGAACTTTACAATGGCTATACCGTGTTACCTTCTGCGTCTTCTCCAATTTATTTTATTTTATTTTTTTTTATTACACCGTAATACGTTTGACCCAAACTGACCGTAAATCGTTGGCTCTCGTGATACCCGAACCCATTGGCCGTGCGTCCGTGAAATCGTAGATCGGTTGGGAAAGGTTTTCGGTGGAATTTTCGTATTTCCTATACCGGTTGTGAGAGCGACAGAGAGGGTCTTATGGGAGTTTAAGTGCGCGAGACAAGGACAGGCATAGCCGTGACCCAAATCCTGGATTAATATCCCCGTGCAGGAGAAACGACTAAGGCGATTTTTAAATGGTTAGGATTTTGGAACCGTTCGAAATACCGATATGTTGCACGATGACAGTGTCGTCTGGATTTTATTATCGAATTCACGTAATTTCACGTGTTTTTATGATTTTTTTGAAATATTACCTTTTTTATCATCATTACCGTACTTTTGGCCGTAAAGTACTCGTTCTATTGGTACTTCTCTCGTTGTAGTGGATTTTACATGTATGGGGTTACCAAAGCGATCGATATTTCCTGTCGTGAAATCTTTTCCGATCTATTTATACGTATCGGCTGAAACGAGTCGCGAATTGCAATTGACGTGGCGGCCGCTACGCGGCGCATCTCGATGGCCGCTTAATGCGCCGATATAAATGCGCACGGGTTTTGCTCTTGTCTCTTGGACTCCGGCGAATCGTTATTCCTCCTATACTCCAATGTCAATACCAATGGCCATACGCAGTTACCGATCGCCCTGTAGCTTCCTATAACGATTTTATTGGATAATCTATATCCTCAGGAAACGCCTTTTAGAACGCTTCAGAAACGCAGCCTAAGCCAGTCCCTGGGGAATGCTCGGTGCTCAGTATTATGTCGGTCGTTAGGCAGTCGCTTAACGATTCTTAAGCTTGTGTACTAGGCTTAAGTATACTATGGATTACACGTAATAAAATGGGGTCACATTAATTGGCTAATAAATGCTGGAAATTAAATATTGAATGAGTGGATGGTGACCTGCGGGAGAGAGGGTCGGGAGGGGGAGGCTGGAGGCAGATGGCGCTGTTTAAACGGTGAGAATCGTCTGTTCGTAAAATCGATAAAAAAAAGTTGTTTTACGTAATTTAATTTTTTTTATTCGAATCAATTTTAGACTTTTTTTTTGAGGGGATTAATTTGTATTTTTAAGGGAGATTGTTTCAAAATTTCAGACGATTGTTCTTCCACCTGTCGATTGGGACTGTTTAGGATCGATCGGTACATGTGGGTATCGATCACCGTGTAACGGCGTAACGTTGTTAGCGATAACAAATAGCGAGTAAAACGATCTATTAATCTCGACCAACCAGCCTCCGGCGTATCGATCTATATACCGCTATGATATCCGATATATCGATACACGTTGATATGTACATATGTTACATATGGATCGCTAACCGGCGTTCGATATTGCGTAATTTATTTCGACGTCGGGCCAATAATAAATCAATTCCGTGTAACGTCGACGCTTACGCGCCAAAGTGCCTGACCGACGTCCCGACGGCTGCAGTAACGGGTAGCGGTACATTCGATCCGAATCCATTGCTCGATCGGTTCTTAGCTTTTTTTCATCGATCCGATCGTCATTCTCAAATAAATTGGCCGTTTAAAATAAAAGCTCAACGGTCATAAGCAAAAACCTAAAAATCGTCAGATTTACGTGTTACAGATTCAATTTCCAATTTAATTGCAGGTAACAAGTTTAAAAAAAAAAATTCAAAAATATTTCATCAAATTATATTGTCATGATCGTTATTATGCATTACGCGGAAATTTTCAAAAAAAAATATATTAATATTCCAAAAAATATTTCTAACGACCAACTAATACACAGGCTTATAGTCTTATGAGCTGCATCGTTCACTATACGTACGTACGGGTATACGCGCGTTGGATAGGCTGCGCCGCGACGCCTTTGGCTGTCGGAAGCGTCTGGCTGAGCGTGCCATTAGAATTAATGCTATAATAACGGGGAATCGGTGATTATTAAATTAAATTATTGTAATGCAGCCACCGGGCACGTACGAGCAACATGGCTGACATGTGAGGCTTTAGCGTTTGCTCATAGCAAATGCCGACGTCGTAATACCCGAGGATCATGCGAGGCTGAGCGGATGTAACGACGAGATGGAACAGCCTGACAAAAGCTTCACAGAGTCACATAGACGATACATAAAGAGAGAAGGTTCGACGAGCATGCGCGTAAGCGGAGGGATGAAAAAACGCGGCGAGAAAAAAGCACGGGAAAAGACTGGGGTGAAAGCAAAAAAAAATTAGGCCTCGCGTACGTATATCAGGCAGCACGCGTGGGCCCACGTATGTATAAGAATACGCCGATTACGCCTTTGGGCCGTGAACTCTCGTAAGGGCCGTTATTAAGTTTCTGTTTCTGTAACTGTTTATCGAGGCAAAGTAAACGTGGCGTCCGTTCGCCTTAGGGTCAGCCTATTTGCCCGTTCTCTTTGCACTGCTCGTACACACCCTTCCCTCGACGCTACCTCTGACCGGGACCGACGCCCTTGAGTCAGTTGGGTGTATGGGCTCAAACGCGAGACAAGGCCTCAAGGCGTTCGTTGGTATATCTATGTGTGTATATATATATATATATATGTCCATCCCTTTATCTCTTTAGCTCGGCGTTCATGTTTGCCACTGAGGCGCGAATTACGAGCTTCCCTTCTGTCAATATGTCAGCCGGATATTTCTACGAGCGTCTCTTAAGGCTACATAGACGGTGTGAAAAACACATGACTCTGAAAGATTCATCCATCCTCCCTCCCGCCCCTTTCACTGTGTACATTAGATAGGTCTGCGAGGACGTCAAAGGCAGCATCCTCTTTACCGGAGAATCTCAAGGATGATGTGTCATGGGTATATATATATATATATATATATATATATATATTTTAGAGTCTTATTGAAAAATGGTCATTTTCGTTTGGCCTTGTTCGTATTCTTTTTTGACATTTTTTTTTTCACATTCAACATTTTCTCTTCCTGGATTCTTTTTCGGGTTGTTATAACACTGGGAGCCTCCTGTTCGGGTAACCGACGTTCCTGGTAACCTGGGTACGTGGGCGCGATTCCTGAGGCTTGCGAGAGTCTGCTAGGCGCACTCTTATCCTCTCTCTCTCTCTCTCTCTCTCTCTCTCTCTCTCTCTCTCTCTCTCTCTGTCGAATGCATCGTGCATCGCTAAGAAAAATTGCACTGCCAGTCGTCCTTGCCCTCGCCGCTCGGCCCACGTCAAGGCCACCTCGCTCCGGGCGCAATGCACCCGCTCATCTAATGCACTAAGACGTCCCACCTCGTCTCCTTATAGCTCGAGCAAGCTCAGTCTTCTGCCATGTGTCTGCCCTTCTTCGTCTTTCACGTCTTCCGCGTATCCTCTCTACCTTTTCTCTTACCCTTTCCTCTCGCGTACAAGGGAGCACAAGGGGAGTGCTCCCCCCCTCGGATTTCCTCCCCCCTATCCCCCCATCCAACAGCACCTCCTACCCTCAGCTTACTCGCGTGCATGCACTTCCAACCCGTTGCACCGCGACAGCTAGTCGCTCCCGCTGGATGCTGCAGTTGCAGCACCACTCTCGCGAGAGTGCATCAGCTCGCAATCGCTATAAATAGACCGCTGATGGTATTTTTAACCACCGGTCAACGGCGGGAACGCTGCCGAGAGTCATGGAAGATGCTGGGGTGGTCCATGGCACCGTCGTCTCATTGACCGATCTCGAAACTGTAACTTTTAAATTTATTCCACTCGGACAGTCTCGTATGCCCCGAGCTGCGACGGTTTATGGTAATACAGATCATGGACCAAAATTTTATATGGACGCGTTTTGCTGGATGCTGGGTCCGGATAGCTTTGCTACGTGAGATCTTTCTTATTTCAATCTCTACTGAACTCTCAATGTCCTCTGTACGTCTTTGTCTCTTCGTCTTGATCCGGCTCTCGTTTTCTCTCACTAGCTTCCTTTTCCTTTTTCCACTCCCCTCCCCCCCCTCTCTCTCTCTCTCTCTCTCTGCTCCCTGGTCTCCGGAGCCACCGGGCCCTGCTCTCTGGAGCATGACGAGCAGGCGTTGATTAGACCCCTTCTCTAGCTCCACCTCAGCTTCTTCTTCCACGGCTCCCTTTTTATCCTAGCTGTGACCTTGCGAAGGTCGGGTGAACGAACAGCCAGGCCGGCTAAGAGACCGGACGGGAATCGTCGACCTGAGCCTGAGAGCGAGTATTCCGGGGGACTCGCATCGCGCCAACCAGGTTCGCTGGAAGCCTTAATGCAACCAACTCCAGCAATCATTATTAGCCTGCCTGCTAGCCTACGCTATCAGCCGACCATAGTGGCGCAACGTACAAAACAAGGGCCCGACCCACGCGAAATCGTCTACGTCGTTACTCTACGAAGTTCGCTAGACTTATCGTACCTGCGATAAGGATCCTCGTGATCTGATCTCGGCAACTGGAGCCGTTCACGTGAATGTCCATTAATTATTGCTTCTCCGTATAAGACAGTGCAATTTCGGCTTAATTTATGCTAACGCTCGATATAGATCCCATTACCAACATGTACCGACTATCGATCACAGGATCGTCCCCGACAAGACACTCGGCAACGATGATAACAGTTCGAATATCCATACCGATAACGTTCACGATCCGAACTAATTCAAAATTAATCGGTATCCTCACCGTATTGCCGATCCCTTAACGATCTTGTAAACGATAATTAAATCCTGTAGGTAATCGCATACGAATTAAACGACCCGTGGGTAATCAGGATACCGATCAGCTTATCTCGTGCGCCAAAATCTAATTAGGACTCGATAACACGATTTCGGAAATGATCGATATATTTTTTTTTGACAGACATTTTTTCCACACTTTTTTTTTTACCGTCACTCTATCGGCAGATCACGATTATTACATACCCAAGTCGATCATCCCCAATCCGTACAAGAGTTCATCTCCAGATACGATAACATGGTCCAGGATCGCGTCGGCTGGTTTTGAAGGGTCCTGTACGTATATTCACATGCGAAATTGTTCGTACACGTTGAACGATGTAATTTATAAAATTTTGACCTCGCCATATTTTAATGTCCCGACGGCGCAAAATCTCACGTCAAACAACAGTCCCACACATGGGAGATAATATCTTGGTGTGTTAACATAGTCCTTTTCGTACGTCATATGTGATGTGCCGGGTGATGTTTAATTCAGATGCATAGGCTACAACGGCGATGAGTATATATATATATTTATGTACACGCGAGAGATGAGGAACAAAAATGATGGACGGCATACATTTCCCACACGTGACACGTATCAGTCATCGTGTCAGGATTTCTTATCAGTTGGTTTGATCTCGCGTGAATATAATGTTACATGCTTAATGTCCCGATCCGAGTACTGTTATGTCAGTTCACCCAGGAGAAATCAGCAGTTTGTCAGGCGGGCACGTTCGACGACGTCTTTATACACGTTACATGCATCACGTGTGTTTATCCCTATGACATATACACATATGTGTAACCTTGAAACTTCTCGCGACGCTTACACGAGTCTCTCCTATTAGCGACCATTGCGCACCTGTCTCTTCCACTTGTGTCGATCTCGCATGTCAAACCCTTCGACGTCATATCGATGCATGCTATGCAAAGATACCACGTGTTGGTATATGGAAATATTTGGTATATTCCGTAGGTGACGTCGATGTAATATTTTGGATTAAAAAAATTTTTTGGGATTTTTTTTTTTTAACAAAAAATTATTCATTTGCAAAATTAGTTTGGTACGAGTTTTTCTATGCGATCTACGTATACGTAAGGGATCGATGTGACCAGTTTCCATGTGACTCGAACGGACTGTCATTATCGCGTGGTTCACTCTCACTTCTAGTGGCGTCGCTGCTGTCGCTTTTCAACGCAGCGAAATAACCGCTCAACCACTTCAAAACAAGTCGTAATTCATCTAGCCAGGAATAGCCACGGCAATGACGCTCCTTTCGTTTCTTCTTCTTTTAGCTCCAGCCTCTCCTCTTCTTGCTTCTTCTTCCTTCCTCCCGTCGCCCCCTTGCCTCATCCATGTCATCTTCCCTGTCATCTCGTTTCCATCCTACCGGTTTTACTCTCGATCCAATTTTTGTTCCGTATGTCTGAAATTTAGTAAGCGCCAGTAATTCCCATTTGCACTGTCATATCTGTCAACTGTCAAAAAAAAATCCGTTGAACGACAAAAAATCGTATACGAAAGAAAATCCAAAATTCGATTCTGAGTGCAATTGGAGATAGGATGAAATTGGTGAAATTTTTTTTAATTTTTTACACTATAGCAATGGTATTGGTTCGTGTATCATCGGCAATGTTCGGTCGTAATCGGCGATCGATATGATTTTCACGGATCAAGAGGTGTCTTCGTTCCCTCTAGCAGTTTTGCAGGACAAGAAGAAGAAAAAAAGTCAGCGTAATCAGGTTGTTTCCAAACGAGGTGTTCTTCGCTCGTTTCAATTGCTCCATAAATTCATCGGTTGCCCGTCGCGTCGCCGTGGCAGCGTCCGCGTCGCGACGTCGAGGCCACCTCGAGCCAGTGACACTATCCGTGCATAGGGGGTTGCAGAGTAGATACGCTTTACCTTTGTATTTGCATGCGCCTTCCCCGACGGCTACTTCGGTCCAGTATATTCAAGTTTTTAAAAAAAAAAGGACAGCGTCGCTCACTTCGGACTCGCCTTTACGACCGTTAAAATACAACTTCCTGCGTGTACGCGGATAATAACTATGACTGCTTGGCGCAAAGACTTGATCTGGCTGTACCGTCTATGGGATTAACGATGCATTGCAACTACCCCGTGGCACAGGTTAAAAACTAGTACTTACCAGTACCTAACAGGTATACCTATATATCATACTAAAATCCTAATGATGAATCATCCCTCCCCCCTTTTTTTTTAATACCACCCATTAAAAATCCTCAAACCTGTCATATTTCAATCTCCAAGGATTTCCACCGATAATCCCACGGCTCATTAATAATCTTAGCATTGATAAGAATTGATTAGAAAAAACAAGCGAAAAAAGAAAACATTAATTCCCATGTAAAGTCATCCTGCCGTCTTCAACGGAGCGAAGTCAACTACTCGTCGCTACGACTTAAATCCTGTATATACCGTCTCTGGTAATCATATGCAAGTACCTACTGGTACACGGGTAATACCGTACAGCATCCCCCTTTGGTCCATGAATCTCGAGACAGCTCGCGCCATGTTCAAGCAGCTCGGACGTCGCGACCGCGCACGAGGTTATTAGGCATGCAGATTGCCTGTCGGTCGGGACCTGGAGGATGTAGAATCATACGCAAGCTCCATTCGCCGTGAAGATGCGCCTTGAGGATTATTCATCGGACACTGCAAATACTTGAACCGGCCGCCTGCCGGCAATACAGAGTCTGGCGCGTCTTCATAGGACGACGCTGATGTTCACTCTTTACATTGTATTCGAGCACGCGCTATTCCTGCCTCTTCGGCTTCCGTCTCTTCGTTCTTCGTCCTCTTCCTCCTCTTCGTCATTTCACGTCTCGGACGTACTCGATGACTTCCTACTCGACTGCCTGTATTTATGCTTCAGCTACCAATTTACATACGCGGATCTTGTACTCAATTGTATCGCCCTAATCGTAAAGCTTAATTCCTATGCTTGCGTCTTTTTTTCCTCGTATGCTAATATGCTAAACCCAGCTGCTACGCCTGGTCGTCCGAATCCAACTGGATTCAGCTGGTCCGCTGGTCATTCGGTTGGCTGATTGTGATTCTGCACTTGGATGAATATGCATGAGTGACTGGGTCGTTCGTAACATCGTTCTCTGCCGTACATCAGCCGCAGACCGTCAATTCGCCATAGTCGTATGTACGTATGTATATGGGATTTTCATATATGTACCAGTTTTTTTATTTTCGTCCCTTTATACTTGTTATTTGCATAAGGTAGGTTTACGAGAAAAATTTATGTTACGTAATATCGTTAAATTTTTCTTATCTGCCTTTTGCCGTTATGATATTTGGGGGGGAGTTATGGAATACACAAGACAGTCAATGAGATGAAAAAGTGGATTAGGATCTTTTATGAGATGTTTGAGAGTTTATGAACTTTGAGCTTAACTTCCGGTAGCTTCTTTTATCCTAACGGAAGAGCCTTGTCTGGCTGTCATATTTTATTCGGATTTCATTTCCGGTATTATTCGATCTTTTTTTTTTTAAGCTTTGATTGTCTCACGTTTCTTTCTTGTCACAGCCGTCCGTTCGCTGTCGCAGTATTATTTTTACTTTCAGTATCCACCTTGTCACGCGACGAATTGCCTGTCATTGGCTTATTGTCGCAGTCGGGATGCGCTCGTGCAGAAATACGAACGGATCGAATCGATCGTTCACGATGGATTCTGCGTTTCCTCGAGTTTCCCATCTTTCTACGGCGTAACTCGTATCCTGGATATTCAATTTTTCTCTTTGTCTCGCGATTCTTCGACTTCCATCAGGATAATGAAATTCCCACGAAGCACTTGGGCGGTGTAGTTGAAAATTTTTGTAAATTTTCTTCAGGCCTGGTCGCGACGTCAGAAGAGTCCTTACGAAAAAGAAAATCGATCACCTCGACCATCAAGTATTTACGGAATAATCCGACTCACGTCCCTTGCCAGAAACTTCCGCGCGGCGGCGCTGCGATCGCCCCTCGTAAGACCTTAACCCGTAATAAACAATGACACTTATAATATAACGGAGATATTAGCGTTATCTATTAGCTACACGTTATGCAAATAATCACGTGGGCGTTCGTGGTGAACGAGCCTGTACGTTAATTCTTCCTATAACTAAGCATATAATAACGCAGAATAACAAGTGAGGTTAACGATCGCGTATGGGAATATGAGAAATTTTCGTTGAACCATTCAAATATTAATGAACATAACATCGAGTTTATTATCAAATATCAGAATACCGATAACAATAATTATCTATAGTGACTTAACGACCCTTTTTTTTTAAATTTAATATTATTTAACCGTTCAAAAACAAAAAGGTCTGTACCCGCTTTTACGAGTCTACAGGGCGTGGACGTCTCGACGCCCAGCGCCGACACGGCGAACGGCTGCCCTGTAATCAGTCAGAAATATTTCACACGTTTAAACGAGCGACCTTCGACTGAAACTGGTCGGCTTTTTTTTTTTAACGGAAAAAAATATACAAATTAGGTAAAACGTTAATTAACCTGTGTCGGATATCGATTCCGGATACCAGTATGATTTCGAGTCACATTAGTCCGAAGATTAAAGATCTATAAGAGAACGACGTTATTATTAATTAATTAACCCAATTAAATATATCCAATTAAATAACGTCTATTATTATCATTATAAATTCACCGTAATTCCAACGAATGAATTATTCCGACAATCTTACAGCTGGTAACTGCTGGAATGTCGGCTGAAAGATCATCAATGCCAGAAACAGAAGAAGCGCAGGCTTGCGTGCCCCTGATGACTGGCGTGATGCAAAATTCCCTAGTGACTTTTTTGCCGTCGTTAAACTTACTCGGCGATTCACATAATTAAAGGTAAAACCGTGGAGACGTATTCTCATCCACCCTTGGCACCAGTTGATTTTACATTTGTCTACGTCATTTTCTTCGGCCGTCCCTTCGCGGTGACGTTGATATTCTCCAGGCCGTCCAGGCTCTCCGACTTCGTAAACAACGAACCACCAGGTCCCTGAGAATCGGGATGACTCCTCGTAATAGAAACCTGACCTCATCTACGTGAAAAAGTCAGAATCACGTCGGGCGACCTCCCAAGGTCACACGAAGGTCGTGCATTGAGCTCGTCCTCCCAGCAGAAGGTGTTCACCAGCTGTTAAGCTCCTCAAACGTTTTACCTTCTCCCTTCTCTTGCTCCCGGATTTCTATTTCTTCTTGCTAAATGGTTTCGCACCTTAACCTAACCTAACCTAATATACCTAGTCGAGCTTCAGCAGCGCACTGACTCGGTGACTCATTCGCCAATTATAGTTCTTCGTAGTTAGGTACCCCTATACACTATACATATATATAGGTACTAAAAAATAATTAGTAATTGGCATAACGAATAAAAGTTTTTCTTCCTATAAAATTTCTTCGTGCATGTCTATTTCAAGATGGCGTACCTTATCCGTACGAAGGAAACCTGTAACCAGAGAGTATTTTGTATCGAATCACTTATAGAATTACGTCATGCCGGTGTTAAGCTCTCCCGAAGAAAACCAGTTTCGCGATAACTCTTATCAGTTCACGTGAGACCTGGTCCACCCTTGGCAAAAATATATTCAAGGACTCTTACAGGACACGCGGGGTCCGGAAACGGGTATTTCCAACCGGAAGTCGTGATCAGGATTAATTAGGACGACAGTAGCAGTCGGCCAATCGTTACTCCGAGTTAGGCCGGAGGGAAGAAAAAGCGTATACGAAGAACTGCGATGATTCGAAAGGGAGAATAGTAACAGTGATGACGATAGTGTGGAATAATAATAAGAGTAACCGGACCGAAATGCTACGAAGTAAAAGAGATGAAGATCTTGACGCGTTGCCACACGTGCCATTACCGCCTTTCGTAATCGTAATTTCGATAACTGTAACCGCCGCAGTGGCTCACGGTTTTCTTATTATAACAGTATAATCCCATTACGCATTGGCCCGACTCCGCGGATGCCTTCTGGCAACGTTATCTGTTGTTCTGTATGGCAGATATATTATCTCGATAGAATTTTTTTTTTTTTTTTTTTCGTTCACGCTAATAAAATTACACCTATGGGAAAGGAATTTCTGGCTAAGTCTCTCTATGAGTGTCCTGACTATTTCTCCTGTAAGTGCCGTAACGTTAGTTGCGACGTGGTGGCCACAGAGGGCGCCACCGTTAGTTCTGTATAAGAATTTCTAATGAGATCTGACTCTGTACTATCTATTTCTTGGGTAACAATTTACGGACACGTTTCACTATACAGGGTGAGAAGGATAATTCTTCATCGAATTCCTTAATAGGGAGGAAGCGCGTACGACGGCGTCCACGGGAGGAGACAGGCTGTGCTAGTATGACTTTGTGGTGGGGAGAAAAAAAAAAGAAACGAAGAAGAGATGCATCGGGAAAAATAAAAGAGAAAAAAGAAAGAAAACGATAATCGAGATTAGATAGAGAGCGTCCGAGAAACCTGTCCAGCCTTGCGAGTATATAGTCTGTTTCCCGTTGGCAGCACTGAGTGCACTTTACGTGTATATATACGTATATTCCAAGGGGTTGTCAGGTATCTGATAACGGTTTGGAGGGACGATGGATTTTCTAGTGATATCGGCAGGGTGGATATCTATATATTTTTTTTATTCTATGGACCACACGAACAATGGCGGTAGCAGTGACGGACAGGGGGGGTGGTTAATGGGGGTCGAGTAAATCGAATGAGATGAAAAGGAAAGAATGAAATGAAAGAAACTCTATTGATTATTGGGTCTGGTAATAAGCACGTGGATCGGTAAGGTTGGTATTATTGACAGGAGGCGGACTGATGCGGTTCCCTTGGTGTTAGGCGAATGGTTGCTATAGGGGGGCGTGTTAAGGGTGGATGAAACAGCATGGGCTTTCAGGATGAATTATTACACGCAGCTATGTATATACGTGTATATATATATTGATGAACGTAAATACGAAATCGATTTATCGATTTAACATAGTATCGACCGCTTATCGATTATCACCCATATGCCGTACTTGCATAGGGACTTTTCGTCCCATATATATTATCGTGCGCCAAAGCGTAACTGAAACGCACGTATTATTATACGCGCGAAAGTGTACACGAACAGACTATGTGTCCCAGGCTAACCGAATTATTTCCGCAGCTGACTAACTCGATTTCCGCCGGTTTTTGCACGTTGATCGAGTTAATATCTGCACGGGAAATGAAAGGCCTGACCTACCCCTCCAGACCTCATTAGGCAACGCCTACTAGTTTTCAACCCTCCGTAGCCCAGGGGGTAGTTTGTTACTTGAATGTATTTATATGTATATACACATATCTACTTCCATAGGTACCAACCCTTATATTCGTCTAGGTACATACCAGTTAGTAACGTACTAGAATATGGGTACCCGGTAGCCGATAGTAAACTACCCTTCAGGGAGTCGTAGGCGACTTTTCTCAACGTTAATGGCTGAGTGCGACCCCATAAGGAAGTAGTAACTTAATTTCAGGCTCGTAACTATTGCGACCCCCGGTATAGAGATACGTGCGCAGGGTTAAGTAAATAGTTGATGATTTGTCGAAAAAAAAAAAGAAAAAAAAATTAATTAATTGAAAAAAAATTTTGACAACAGGCAAAACAAAACCGGATATCCGAGACTCGCACGTAAGTTAATTCCCAAAGGGTGGAAGAAGGTTTGACGATATACGGCATAACTCACGCCTTGGCTAATGATCGCATTAGCAATTAGTCAAGCCCTCGAATAAATCACGTCCAACTAATTACCCTTTACACTCCCAATACCACAGGACCACACAGACCTCCCCATACGACCTCACGGTTAAACGCTAATTATTATCCTTGGCTCGTAATAAATTAATGTTCCGGGCCTTTAGATATTCTCGGACGCACCGCGCATGCGCGGTACTCGACATCGGACAAACTGCTCCAAACAAACGAGACACCTTGTATGAGGTGTGTGAAATTTTTTTTTTTTTCGAACAAAAATAATAATTACTCCTATGGACCTTAGGACCTTAATTTTTAATACGTGCCAAATTTTACGTATGAAATAATTTTTTTTTTCTATCCATATTTAAATGTCACCGTTTACATGAATTGAGAGCCTCTGTATACTGGGTAGAACAATAACGATCATCTCCGAACCCTTAACAGAGGAGAGCGAACGATGAAGAATCCTCGGGAAAGGGATACGTGAGAATCTGACAGTCCTGCACCCCCGGCCCCCCTGTCCACCCCCCTGCTCCTCTTACTTCCCTTTTATTCCTTTCGACTCCTTTCGATCTTTTCCATCGGGTTGTCGATCATTCTCCGTGGCCATTAGTCATGCTGACCTCAGGCCCCGGGCCGCCCTTCAATCAAACTCCAAGCGTCTATAGTACAGTGTAAAGATATCATGTATAACGGATTAGGGTACGGTATACAGGACGCCATATAAATGATAGTATAGACGAAATAGGGTGGCGTGAAAGAAAAGAGAATAGTGGTCCAGGGTGTGCGAGGTTAATTTTTAACACCTGTTGGACTCCCAGTGATCCCCGTGGGATAAAATACAAGTATGATCGAGTATATCGATATAATCACTCTTATCTATCCTGAGGTTTCGTTCTTTCTTATCTTCGATAAATCCTTGCTCGTCCGGTGCATTGATTTTTTATTGTATTTTTCAATTTTCTTTAGGCAGTCTACAAGTCACCTATGGTACGTGCAAGGTAACTTATGCAAAGAATCGAACGGTTCCGCTGCTGATAAAAACGGTCTCCGGCAGTCCGGACAGCGTCGCGTCAATAAAGCTGGAATGGCCACGGTGAAAAATCGAATTAAAATCTTTAATAAAGTCAGGAGCTAATTAAGAGCTAATTAATTAAATTAATTGGAATCTCTTAAATCCCAGAATAGATTCCCGTTGTTGAAACACCTTAACTTCCACAGAATGGTACTCTTCCCTCTTGTTGCCAGAGCGAGATAGACTTTTGTATAAGGGTTCCAAGTCTGGCTGTTCCATATTTTTACTGTCGGATGCTGCGAATGGTTTATCGATTATTACCACGGAGCAGGGAGTCGTGGGGAAAAAAGCCATGATGCATTTTGTCGACCCTTAAGTCACGTAGGCTACCGTGGAACGTGTAACGACGTAGATCGTCAATATCGAATAGATTGCAGTATGGCGCCTGCATCATCTCCGTAACGTGAACAGCTACTGGATCTCAGAATAATCTTGATGAAATTGCATACTGCACTTCCGAGTGCATCCAAGTTGCATCTGTATATAAAAAGTGACATTGTTTACAATCGAAAAAAAAAAAAAATAAATCAATTAAAAACCAACTCTTATTCCTGTTGCAGATTCTCAGCTGGAGCAGGGTTACAGATCAGAGGTCCAGGAGAGGGCGCTGGTGGTGTCTCTGCAGATGTTCAACCTGATCCTGGAGAGAGTGGTATCCTTGCTGAAGAGTCAATTGGACAACGACGAAAAACCGAATCTGATAGTAGGCGAGGACATGCAGGTCCTGTTGCCGTCTATTAAGGTTGGGATTATTATTTATTTAATTAATAATAAAAATAATCCTCACATCATCCCTTCAGTGCATCTTTAGGGTTCTTTTTTTTTCTACGTCTCCTTATCGTCGCACTTATCACGCACGCGCGTACAAGGATTTATGAAGCAAGGATCCCTCGCACACCCACGCCTTACCACCGGTGGCCAATGTCAAGTACCGGAGGCTGCATCTTGTACCGTCTCATTATGCAACCGACGGGATTAATGCACCCATCCTTTGGAAGCTGCAGCGCGATGCACCCAAGACAAGTAGAGTCTATCGATAAAGGTCAGACCAGTAGGTGTGACTACGGTGCCTCCGGAGGTTGTGCGTCCGTTGAATTGACACGAAGACCTGATCATCGCCAACCTGGACCATTATTAATTTACCACCTCAGTCACTTAGGGTCTATTCCCTCAATGTCCTATATTTCATTTTGGTACTCTATGTACATTTTTTTTTCACCTGTGTATATTGTATATTGTATACGGCAAGGACCTGGATACAGCTACCAGTACCTCTTCTCCTGGACGTGTTCGCCGACCTCCTTGCGGGCGGCGGATATATTACTATCGCGTAATGAACTGGTACGGGATGGCTGTCATGAACGATATTTCCAGTTGACAAGCCACCATTAATATTACCGATAAGCCGGACGCGGTACAAGGACGCGGTTGTGCGAAATGGGAATACGTAATATCGTGTCCAGAGGGGGATGGATGTGTCGGTGGTAGATTTTTTGGAAAAAAATTTTTTTTGTACATTTTTTTCTACAAAAAAAGCCTAGGGAAAATTTGTTGGCGGTTTTTCTCAATCGTCCTTGCTGCCTTTACTCGTCGCCACGTGTGATTTGCCGTATCTGACGTCTCGTTTATCTTTACAGATTTGGTGCGACTGGATGCTGTGTAACAGTACCATATGGAATCCACCACCTTCCTGCACGGATTATAGAGTGGGGTACGAGTTTTTTTTTTTCATTCTTGTTACTCTTACTATATTTATTTTTATACAGTTTTACGAGAATCCAGAGGATGCTGCGCGAATTCTCGTGGGATTAAAAGTTATCTCGTTAAATGCGTCTGGTCGGGGTGCTTGATTATCCAGGAATTATTAAGCCGCGCGCAAACCACCATTTATGCTGTTATTGAGTATCAGCCTTGTCTAAGTTTTGGCACGTTTGGAATTTTCGATGCATGCAACTTCTGGCGAAATTTTTTTTTATCTATACTACCTTGTTTTTAATATTATTATACGGCACTGGTTGGCTGGAACCAGTATTGCTCCTTGTACTGAAGATGGTAGCCGGTATTAATACTGGTATCCGGTGATGCGCGGTCGGTAACCGTGCGATACTCGCATTTGCCGAAAGATCACGCTAGAATGTTCACGTCGATAATAATAATATTAAGGATAAAATGATCCTTAGAAAAAAAAATCAAATCATCAAAAACCAGGATATCCTTCTTGGTTCGTACTCCTCGCGAAAAATTGATTTTTAATTCGCACAACTTTTTGCCATAACACGCGTCTCTGACCAGCAACACGATTGTTTTTAGTAAATCGAGTCCAGCCTCTGCTTGGATGATTGCTAATAATTATCATCTCTCAAGGCTTTTATCACTCATACTGTAATAACGGTTTCTATCTGTTTTGTTCAGTGGGGTGTTATTTTTGCATGAAATTTCGCTAATCACCCACATCACGCGATACGCCACATCAGATGGTCTGATCCGTAGCGTATTAGAATTTCAGATAAGATGACTCGTTTCATATCATTTTATGTATATAGGTATATAGAATGATTTGAAATTATATGACTAATTTTTTTTATTCAAACGACGTACGACGTTCTTACCAATTGTGAAACCACCAGTAGCCTTACAGTACCTTATACACGGGAGATGTATAAAGTAGCTGCCGTGCGGAGGAGCCGTGAGGTAGGATTGCGCAGGTCATGGCCGTCCGCTGCCCATGCCCAGCATCTCTGGATGCTCCATAGAAACGCATCCATACATCCAACGGCTTTTTCGTTTAACATTGCCGACTTGCCATTTTGCCATTTTACCGCCGGTTCGTGTAGTCCTTTATTCTTCATTGGCCAAAAGGACGTTTACGTGGATGCTGTGAATTCTCGTGAGTGTATGGCAAAAAAAAATCCGGACCGGAAGTCCATAAGATTCCATGAGAAATTTTCGTGTGACTCATCCACCGTGTGACGCACTAATGAAAGGTTGGCCAGAGGCAGTCTTGGGGAAGATGCTGTAAACGAAGGAGCATCATGGGATAAGGATGCTGGCGATGACGAGGACGTTAAGAACCTGAAGAATTTTCAGGGAGGGGGAGGTACCAGATGACTCAGAGGGGGTAAAAAATTATATCCACCTGAACGCCCTTGGCAGGACGATGTCCCGAGGAGTTTTTCTTGGATTTGAGATTTTTTGTCCTTTTTTTTTTTTAATTGTGTATTGACATTTTTTTGAGTAAAAAGATTCTTTGAAATATTGTACACTTATCTTCGGTACGTTGTAAAATCAGCATAGCGCTTGGGTAAGGTGTAAAAACAAGGTGCAATAAAGTTTTCAGTAGCAATGAGCGTTCGCGGGTTTGAGTGTCAAGATAAAGAATAAAAGGCACATAGGAGTAATATAACAATAAAGAGAGAAGATAAAAAGCCCCGAGTCTTCGTGTTATGCGCGATTTTAATCTATTGGCCATTACGAGGAGTCCCAAGGCTTCCGCTCCCGTAACCGCACTTTACGCAATCCCCCTGCTTCGCCGTACTGAAATAAGTTAATTATCGTTAACGATTAACAATTACATGAGTCAAGCGTCTCCTTGCAAGGACGCGCTCAGCGAGACGGATCGCAATACTCTGTACCGGGCTAACGCGATCGAGAGAGGAGCGACGATGATGACGCGCGCGTATGAAAAAGAGTGAGGAGAGAGGGAGAGAAACGTGAAGAAAAAAAAAAAATTACGTAAATCCCATCTAAGATTCCCACGAGAAAAAAAAAATTCCCTAGAAGTTACCATATCGCGAAACAATGATTCCTGCTGAAGCAGTCATTGAGAATTTTCCAAACTGCCTCGCGTACGACGCTCGCTCCAGTCCCTAGGGACTTGTTCGCCTGACACAGGAGATTTGCTCCAGTGATCTTAACACTCGGCCATTAAGTCCGCTGACTCGGGAGGTCTCGAAAGTAAGGTCAGTTCGGACTTGAAGTCTGGTTTGGTATAATTTTATGTTTTCGATCCCGCCTCGATATACTTTTGCATTGGAACTAGGAAGACCTGTGTTGTGTCAGGGAAATTTCTGGGTCACTGTTAGAATACCCCAACCACGTGTCGGAGGTCGAGTCGGTTAAAGGATATGTGGACATGTGTGTTGTAGGCCACCGGGTGACGCGTGGAGTCGTCTGGCGACGACGGTCAATCTCCTGGAGAAGCTGCCTTATCCAAGGAACGTCCTGGTCACCCCTAAGAACGACAAGGACATATCAGACGGTAAGCCTGGAGAATTCGAACCAATTATTTAAACGCTGATAAACATCCACGTCCCCCCGGACGTCTGTGCGCGCGGTTCCCTAGGGTCTATTCGATAAAATCCCTAGGATGAAAAAAGTACCGAGAAATCCCTAGTGTGTTGACCCGGCGCTCCTCTAGTGGCCGCGGTTGCGTAACGGTAAATCCGCGTCCGCCATATACCCAACGGGAGGACTCTGTATACGCTTCTACAATTTACTGGCAGCACGCAGAGACGCCTTGTGGTATCTGCTGGCAACCGAACGGAATTACAGTGGATTTCCCTTCTGGCGAGTGGGACGAAAATTCCCTATGACGCTTTAACCTCTATTGGTAGAAAAAAAAAATAACCAGCTTCTTTCATATATGGGACGAGAAAATATCGACACGAGATCAGTCCGAGTTATTCCTGTTTTCATTGACGACCTTGCTCCCAAGCTTTCCCTAGAGTTCTAGGGGAAACGGGTGTGTCTGTCGTATTAAAAAGTAACTAGATCGTCGAATTACCCTGGGGATACTTACGTTGCTTGGTAATGCCCCATGGGTTTGACCTCTGTAACGTCCTTGATACTGGTACACTTTGATGACCAGGTCCGGCTCTTTTTTTTTTTTCTTTCTAACCTCAAAATGCAGGCTGGACGGCAATGCTATTTGTATTGCCTGTAGTACGTTTATCATAACTCCACGTGGTATCCATTTGGTGAAGATTTACGAGCTCCGTGGATAAGTATGTGAAGGATGTGTTTTCGGAAAGGAGTAGCGACACTAACGGGACCAGGCTAACGTGTACCGTAATGCCAATTTGGCCGTTGCTGGGCGTTCGCGCGGGTACATACTAGGTACCATAAATACCTATATACTTTGGGTAGGTAGGTTAGGTTGGTATGTTGGTATACGTGAAGTCTGGCTTTGGTACACCTTACGGGCACAATGGATAAATTGGATAAAAGGTACAAGAAGCGTGATGGAGGACGCTGCTCGTATACCAGGCTGAACGTTGCAACACGCTCTAGTGAAAAGGAATGCGTATTGTGCTCTGGAAGATTGGGGACTTTTTTGTCGTCGACTCTTAACATGTATGCCCCGTGTACTTTTGGGACTCTTTTTTTAATTTTTTAGAATCAATACTGCTTAATTCTCGCCGATACGTAGAACCTGACATTTATTCGGGCTGAATAATTCTTTTCGAGCTTTGGTAACGGTATGTGTTTCGATTGGGAAATTTTTTTTGAAAATTTTTTTTTTGAAATTATATTTCGAATTTACCGCGAAAGTCGCTCAACGATCGGCGTTCGGGTACGTTGACTTGAGCGGGTTCGGTTTTCTTGAGCTTGCCCTAGGTCAAGATACACGATTACCACTCGATACGGTTTATCGACGCGAACCAGGCCGCGGAATGCGGATTCCGCGATGGAGACGCTAAACGACACGATGGAATTACACGTGGGGAATATAAAATTGTCCCGGGCGTTGTACAGTGAATTGGAAAATCGACAGGCGTCGGATTCTAAGTCTGTAGGACGAGGTGAACATCCTCGGTTTTCTCTTAACCTTGCGGAACATGAAGAATTTCGTATTCTTGCATTTCAACTAGATCGCCCATAAATTGACGCGTGATTCGAATCTGCGCCAGGCCCCTCGAGCGTGACTATTAAATCGAACTGTTGAGAATCTAGGGAATTTTTTTTTTTACAGATTTGGAATTACTCAGACTGCCCGAGGACACGACCCTCTCTGGATTCACACCCCTCATGTCCAATCTTCAGGATCCTGTATATTACAGAAAAAATGAGGATCTTGTAAGACACTGATAAGAACTGATAAGACCTTTTTTTATTTTTCTTATATTATTTATCAATGTCAATCTTCCTATCGCAGGAGCTGGCGCAGGTCTGTCTCAGGATCAACAAGATACTCTTCTTCGGTCAGGTCTTCCTCTGCGGTCTCGAGACTCCGGTGCTGAAGTTGCAGAAGAGCGAGACTGGCGTAAGCGAGTACGTCTCGGTGGTGGAGGCATCTAGCGCCAGTTCGCCAAGTTCACCGCCGGAACAGGTGAGGGAATTGATTGGATTACGTGAAACGGCAATAAATATTTTCCACGCGAGTAAACAAGAAATATGCTTGTCTAACTGTCCCCGATGATCCATGGGTTACAGAGCGACTCCGAGCTTCTGGTCGAAAGTTACAGCGAGGACGAGGACGAGTCCTCGAACAACCTCAGACGAAGATCATCGTCCACCTTGGTCAGGAATGAGGTCACCGAGGAATCCTCGCTGACCCCATCGACCCCGGGTGACATACGCTCGCTACTCGAACGGAAGGAGGAGCTGGAAAGGTGTCAGAGGAAGCAGGATCATCATCGTCAGCGAGTTCAGGTGAGCTTCGATCGCGAGAGTCGTTCCGTTCTAATTTCGTCATCTTCCTAGCCCAGGGCGATCATCCGCTGAACAAATCTATTACGTGACTCGAGATATAAGACGAGTCAAATCGAACCAAGTTCGGACGGACAAATCTCTAGGAGACTCTTTCATCTGTCGAATTCCCACGTATCCGAGTACCGTTCTTATAGACTTTAACATCCGGTAGGTAATTCATTCCTCGAGACATCCCCGTGAATCGACTGGTTCTAGAGTCATTTGAGTATCCAGGAATCCGCTATGTCTGGTATATAAATAAATAATTCGTCGAGGTGTATCGAACGGAATATATATATATAAAAAAGAAACGAATTGAAAAGAAGATAAGGTCTTTTTTACAATGCATATTTTTTTTTTATTTATTTTTTTTAACACCAGGCACGCGAGTCACGTGATCCTTTCTTTGAATCTAAGAACGGCCTGTAACGTACGTCTCAACTTTTCGCCTTGTACCTCCTCTCCTGAGGATTCTTTGGCGCGGCCATTTTTATTATTACTTTTTTTCTCTCTTTATTCGCCAACCCTCTTATATTCCACCGACAAAGTACTACGAGACACGCTCGTATTATAGGGCTAAGCCCAACTAAATCAAGAGATTACAACGACAGCAGCGCCAAAGGGCTCTTTCGGGGGGCCCCTTTTGCTCCTTCCTTTTTATTTTACTCGACTTTTTTGCCGCCCGGTATCTTATTCCCTGGTAGGTGACTACGGCCGTGCACGAATCTCTGCACGATGCTGTTCCCTTGGTTCGCACAGGTACGCAAAATTCACTCTACCCTCCAACCCCGACACGGCCATATTTATTTATTGCAGCTTCTCTCCTCCTTTTTTTTCCCCATATTTATCGCCCACGCTATGCCGTATTATATATCCATACAGTTTGGAGAATGGCCGAGGCCCTTGGGACCCTTACAAAAAAGGGTTAAATCGACACGAGGAGAAAAGCAATGAACCCTAAAGGAGTAAATAAAAAATTGAATAAATCGAGAAGCGCCAAGGAAAAGTTCTTTGAGAAAGAGGAAAATAAAGTTGCGGAAGACAGTGGGTCGACGAAATAAGGAAAACAATTTTTTTCAAATACTAGGCTGTCGGCTGTGCAACAGAATTTTATGCATACACACCGTATAGAAGCGACAGACCCAGCTGCGTTCCTGTGGCTTTCTTGGAAAGATTCGTGTGACTGATCGCTCCTTGGAAACCCCCCGGGGGGTTGGTCTCAAGTAGTCGCCAAGAACCCATTGTCCTACGTCAACGTTCGACTCCATCTTTATTTTCTCCGACTTTTGCCGTTCGTTTTTTTTTATTTTTTTTTTTTTTTAATATTCCTTGTCACCCCCTTTACCAATTCTTGTAATAAATTCACACACCCCCCTTTCGCCCTCCCCCACGGTTCAACGTCCCTTCTACGCTGTACAGCGGTATAAATACTCCCGGGTAACGTTGCTCTCCACTATCCCTGTGGATATGGTATCCAAGATTCTGGTGACCCTCTATAGGTATAAATTCAGGATCAAGTGGTTCCCTTCGGATGGCGACTCTATTAAATCGTATATATATATATATATATATATATATATATATCGTGACTGTCCGATACCTCCTATTTACGTTGCCACAATTAGATAGAGTCCTGTTTCTTACACGAGTGTACCACTTCTTATACAATGTTAGTTCATGCCTGAAATTTCCAACCAACCTTTCCCCTCTTTCTCCTGACTCCCCCTACTCGTGCCTTCTTACCGAACTCTCCTGTATTTCCGATAACGAGGTCTCAAACGTACAGCCAGTATCAAATATGGCCCTAAGGTGGACAATCGGCCCTATATATCCGCTCCAGGATATCTTTGATACTTACTGTAGAAATCTTGATCAGACCTATCGAGGATCCAGAAGTTAAATAAAAAATGGCCGCTACTCCATATTCTCGGTCTTCTCCCACACTCAAAGTGGACGTCCTTTCCGTAAAGACTTTTCCTGCAGAGATCCAGATTTTCATTTTGGGGCCACCTAGATGCTAAACTCGTTTATAAAAACCGGATCGAGCGTGTATATATATATATATATATATATAAAAACACGTATAAGACTTTGAGTACTCGGAACTGGAAAAGAACCGGAAACGAATTATCGAAGCCGTGAAATTATGTCACTGTGTTTCGTGCACGGTCAACGTGCTGTTTACTTGATCCGTGCCTTACTTAATCAGACTTCAATTAGAGGTAGTGATAAGGCGGAAGAAGGACAGTCACGGCCAAAGACGAACAGACAGACAGAGAGAAAGAGAGGAAAAACATAATAATAATAACAGCCGAGAAACGCGAAGCAACGGATCTGAAAATTTCGCACGTACCTTTACGCTGAATTATTTAACCAGGACAGGGTTAAAGCTCAACGCGCAACCTGCCTGACAATTGTAAACCGGCTTAATGACGTACGCTGCTCCCCCGGCTTATTTTATTCCACTCATAGTCCTTCCTTTCCTTATGGCTGCCTCCTCCGATGAGAAGATGTGCCCATCCGCTCGTAGTCGACTCTCGCAGCTTCGCGTTATCCATAGACTACAATTCTAACGCATAGACTGGCTCGGCTATTCGCCCACGATACCAGACAGAATAGACTTGGGCATTGTCCAAGCTTATTAGTGGCGCCATCTGTGAAACTCATGGGTAAATAAAAATTTATTCAATTCTTTTCTTCATACAGCTTTCGTCACACTGGTACGGCATAACGGTATCAATGAATGTGGATCATACGTTCAAGGCTGAGATGGAAATTTTTGGACCGTATATGAATGACATGCAAAAAGTATTGATAAAGGAAAAAAAATATGAGATCGGTATCTGCCTCCTGTATATCGTTCGTCAACAAATAATTCGACGGGATAAACAAATAGGAAGGGGAGCCACGTATTTCGTGTGTGGAAACGTAACGCTAACCGTGACCAATTTCAGGTTTATAAATAACACCAGCCGTACGCTTTGTAGACGGGTGCGCAAGGCCGCCTTTATTCCTCGTTGTCGTTTCATGCATATTTACAAGCACGGCTATAACCCGCCGTATCCTACTGCATGTAATCCTGGCTGATAGTAAGTTTGCGCAATTTTCATTTCCCGTTGATATACGCTGTTAGTGGATATTGTAATAATTTTTTTTTTTTTTTTTTTTTTTTTTTTATGGATGCTAGATTTTTTCCATTGATCTTTCGATAGATCGTCACTCTGTCTGTTTAGCTTGTTAGAGGATATAGGAATTCGCAGTCTCTTGCATATATGCATCCTATGCATCAGCAACAGTTAATCGATACTTGATCCGGGAATTGTCTCTTTATTTCTATCGAGCGTTGCAGTGACGTCATTCACTTTTGCACGGATGACCTTTTCGCGCGAATCGTCGATGATTGTTAACGACTCGTTGCAAGTCTCCAGATAATGCTAATGAAACACGTGAAAGGATTTATAGGGAAGCCTTTGGCAACTGATCATCGGCATTTTAATATTTCTTTATTTTTTGCCTTTTTTTTTAATTTCGAAATTTTTTCTATCACTTCCATGACTCGATCATTAGTGCCATGACGTTTTCTGGAGTTACGGGGGATAGTTGAATCTTGCACGGATTGTATTTAGTGTGAGTGGTCCATTAGACGCCCACCTGCAGCATCCTAATTGAATCCCTTGAAATGTAGTTGGGGTCCTGGCTCTTAATTAAGGCCTTAAACTTCGTTACGAACTTTACTCGCTCGTCTGTTGGCAAATAGAGGTTATGATGTAGATTGGTGAAATTAATTTATTTTTTTTACATTATTTTTACACGTGGAACTTCATTTTATTTGGTTTTTGAATATTTGCACAATTTTGCATTTAATAATGTCGATTTCGTTCCTTGCGAATTTAATGGAAAATTGTATCTGTTGAGATTGGCGAGAATCATATTGAGGGGGAGAAGGGGTACGACGTCGACGTCGCGACGACCTAAGGGCCAATTACTACCAAAGGTTGATACCCTTACGAGTCGGTAAGATTTTTCGCAAACGTCTCGTATTTTTTTCCATTGGCGAATTTCCCGAGATTTTAGCATCCCTGGGGAATTCCACCCATTCGCATAGCTTACCTACCGTACGAAAAACCATCTCGAACGAAAAGCTCTCCATTAGTTACAGGATATATGACAAAGAGACGTGGCAAAAATCCAATCCATAGAATACGTCCGGAACAAAAAACCTTATATATCTGGCAGCCGGTTAAATCGCCTGAAAAATGACGAAGGAAAGGAATAAGAGTGATAAGAAATATATAAATGAAAAGAAAAAACAAACGTCACGCAATTTGACGTAATCACTGCTGTTTACAATTCGGGCAAAGATGATTGGCCAAAAAAAGAATATTTGCAATAGGTACCTTGAAGCGAAGGAAAGGAAAAAAAAAGAAAAAAAATCAATTTGACAAACATTACCTCATCTCAAGGCCGCCAATAATCAGCATCCACTTTTTAGTTTTCGTATCTCGTACTACAAACGCGATTAACCGGTCATTAATTTTTTGGAATAAATAAAAATACCCTCGAAATTTAATTTCGACCTTGATTTCTTAAATCTGTCAAATTTTTAAAAAAATCTATCCTTCGCGGTATTACCATACTGATCCGTTTAACATACTTATGCAATCCGGCGCGTGCTAAGACTTTCTACCTGTTTGACCATTATCGTACGAGGCCAATGACCTTTTCTCGCTAATTGGTAATAACACGTAAAATAAAGAGTATCTCTTAGGTATCCTCATTATTACCATGGACCAAAAGCCAAAGCCCATAGACTACGGCAGACATAGATCCACTGTTTGTCATTCGATTAGTACGTTAGTTTGGCGCGAAGAGAAGGTCGTGTTTGAAAATCCTTAACTAACCTGAAAATATTGGCAAACTGTAATTTTATGTCACTTCCGGTCTCGCCTCACTTCCTGTTGCTTATTTAAAATTACGTAATCATTTGGAGATTTTATTTATTATTTTAATTTTTTTTTTCTTTTTTTTTTACGATATCTACACCAATATCTGGATTACCTTACTACACAGACTGTACGTGCGATATATACAGTGTACGCCGTACAGGCATTTTTAAATTTATTTTACCGGCATTTTCACGCCGATACTCATTTCTGGAATTTACTCAATGCTCGAAACCAAAAATCTGTCTCCGACAAGATTCAGGCAAGAAGTATAATTACAGCAAAGGGCAATTATCTTTTATGGCAAAAGCCTCCTCGTTCTCTGAAAGCAATGACTGTGTACTCTGTCCTACGTCTACCTCTCTCTTTCTATATATATATCTTGGATATCATGCCAAGCGAGAGTGGAGAACCCGAGCAGCTAATTACTCTAAACTAATTATCTTCCGTTAGCGCCGCTCTAGACTACCGAGCGGTCACCATTTTACTCAACTTTCAACCATAGAGCCTTGAAGCAATTACAAGGAGAAACGAAAGCATCCTGTACTTTATAGGTACCACTTAAAGAGACCCTTCGAAGAATTGTACCGTGTATAATGAATTTTTCAAAATGAAAAAAAATTCGTAAAAAATTTTTTTTCAATTTTCGTCCAATTTCTCGAGCTATTTTTCTGCGACGGTAAAGAGTGATGACGATGATAATAAAAATTTGCATATTCCAACGATCAAATTTGGACGATTCGTATTAACGTATTTACTGGCAAATTCGCCTACGATAATTCCCAAGTCCCAGTGTCGCATAATGGATAATTTATCGGGCATTTGGCGATTCCGCGTAATCGTCCGTATCGCACGGTGAATACGAATGTACGCGCTATTTTGTATGTAAAATGCATGTGGGTCTGCGCCCGTGAATTTGACTGTTGATTACGATTCCCTGGTGTGAACGGTGCTTATAAATATATACCCGTATAAATATATGTAATCTAGGACGTCATTTTCGGGTCCGTGCGAATTAATCCGGATGAAATTAGGTCGTTAATAAAAGATAAACCTCGTTAGGATTTATGAAACTCACTTAATTCCACTGCCGGGTTCTTAATGGACGTGACCATTTCGCAGGGGTAGCTTTGGGGTCTTCGATCTATGACTCCCATTAAGTGGGACTGAAAGCAACTACCGGGTGTCCATTCTCGTGATCTCACCATTTGAGTAGAACAGTCGCGCGTATACATCGAAAATATATGCAATCAGAGTTAAACTTATAAATACGTAATCACGAAATCTTCCATACCGACCGGAACTAAGGTTGACAATGTAACGAGAATCATAAACCCATAACAGATGCGTTCGCAATTTCCTCATAGAGACCCGACTGCCCATAAGCTCCTACAGTAAAATATATTCCATAGTCGGCACCATCATGACAACCTATTCCCATGACAACGTGCACCATAGACACCGACCGTGCCATTAAAACTTTTATCCTGGAAATATTACAGGGTGACGTACCAAAACTCCCACGGGATCTGCCTATCCGTCGTCCATTTTCCCTCCTATTGTCTGCACCAGCCAGATAACCCTCCTCATCCCCGTACCTAGTGAATGGAGGGGTGCGGCGATACAAGATACGGGGATTAACATTTTAGGGGTTGACCAATAGCCAGCTCCTGGTGGTGGCTGTACATAAACGAGAACACGTCCCTCATTACGTCACATGAAAATCATAATTCCACCCCTAAAAATCTCCGCACCTAACTGCACATTTTTTGGAGATAAAATTTGAGAAAAAAATTCGAAATTTTCTTTTGACTGACCCCTCCCCCCACTTCCTCCCCCTTTCCCCTCTTATCATCTCATCCCTGGTATTAGCTCAGTCATCGACTAAGCAAACACCCTTCTTCGTGGTCTTCCCAGAGGCACTTCAGCCCGTACAGCCGGTTTCCCATGCAAAAGCCCGAAGCCTCGTGACAATGTAAATGTTTGCATCGTTGCTGCAGGACACTCGAGTAATCCCGTAGGAGTGAATCCCTGTATCTAATAGCTATATATATATATACGTATGCCAAGTAAAACATATATCAAGAAAGTCATACGTCAGCCGATGTACGTATGATACATAAATAAGGATAAAATATAATAACGTCCAATAGAAATGCCCATTGAGTAAAACTTGAGTTGCTTCCAAGACGTGTGCGCATGCGCATTGATGATAAATAATAGGGGCCCTGAGAGCCTTAATGGATCTGACTTCTGTCGCGCGGAAGTCGTCCGCTAACCACAGAGCTCAAAGGACACGACGTCCTTGCCGATGTCCTGAGCCAGGATATAATATCGTTATATCATATACCCGGTCATTTACGTATACTTAACAGCTGCGTATTCCTCCACTCTCTTGCTGCTCTTCTTGCTTTATATCGATATATCTATAGGTTAAAACGCTCGTACTGGACGAACTTCACGTGGGTGTTGTTTATGGGTCTAGGCCGGAGGCGATCTGATTTGCGAACGCTATTACACGGAGGATCGCTGTAGCGCAACTGTTGCATTTATGAATGCGATTACTTTAACATACATCGCGAGGCTCCTCCTCGCATCTTGGCTGAATTTTACGTGGACGCGTTCTCGCCAATTTCACGAGGATCGCGAAGGGGGGAGTTACTAGCGGGGTTATTTTAGGTTAGTCATGTTTACCGTGTCGGATGCACTTTCGATGGACGTTACTCGGATACGATGGACTTACGTTGCGAGAGGTTACGCTTTGGAACGTTGGTCCGAACTCGGTAAATTGGATCGGGAGTGGGAAATTGCAGTTTCATAGAAACTAGTGGCAGATGCAGGGCAGGCGGCAGATGTTACACAAAGTGTGTAAATCTGATTTACGGTATCGACCGAATGGATGCTGGGTCGAAAGAGGTCCTTGGTCATTTTATCCGGTAGCAAAGCTGGATTCTAGTGCCTTTTACCTATGCAGGGACTATACCGTAAGAAAAGTCTGCGTTAAGTCTGACGGACCTCGACAGGGGCGTACGAACGGGGCTCGTCAGTCTTAATGCTATTCATAATTAAATAGTCATCAGACTCGACTGCTTAAGGCGAGTCCGAAGTTTTGTAATCAGACGGGCGTTTCTTTGAGTTCTTCTCGTGCTGCTGTTTTTTTTTTTGGGTCTTTTTATCGATTTTCCTGAACATATGTTTTTGTTAATTTTTCGAAATTTTTAAGATTCTCAAAATTTTTTTTTACTCTCGTCCCACTGCTTAGTAACTTTTTTCGGTTCTCTTTCCACCGTTTATCGCGACTGTCACTTTTCAGTATACTCACGTGTAACACATGGCAAGTACCAATTGGCAAATGCCAATTGGCAAGTACGAATGGCGTGTGCGGCTCAAGTTTCCACGTGTGTCGCGCATCGATAATCGCCCAGGTAGAAATAAGTCTTGTCCGTTGCTCGTGGGGCATTGCCAGGCGTTTAATATGCACGAGCGTCAGAGGCGCAGTGCGTGATCCAAGGCGGGTTCTCACGCACCGGCAGGATCGGTAGACGGACAGAGAGGGAGATAGGGAGTGGGAGGAAGATGGAGATAAAGAGATAAGAGAAAGAAGAATAAATTGAACGGAGTGTATAGCAGTCGGTACCAGAAGACAGGGAGAGAGGGAGTTCAGTGCCAAAAAGAAATTACTGCAGATACCAATGGAGCTACACGTTGAAATAGATACGCGGGAGAGAGACAGGGTATATGGAATTTATGGCTGGAGGGAGAAAGATAAAAAAGAAATAGTGACGTTTCATCCCGATACACGCGACAAGGGGACAACGGGACTCGTAGACGTCATTGCTGCTATACGAATCTATAAATAGTTCGAAGCAGAGTTCATTCCCTTGATTCGGAGTTAGCCGTTGCCATTGTGTAATGAATCATTTATATCGGGACAGTCGAATCGCTTACGATTGTAAAATATCCCTAGATTCCTGGCTGTGAGTGAAGAAATTTTTTTGGGTAAAAAATGTTTTTACTACGTAACTTCCATCATTACAGCTCATGTGCTCACCTTAGAGCCAAGGCAGAAAGTAAAGGATGTATCGAGTTCGTCTACCTGCTCTACCGTTAAGTCCGACTGTTAACACGTGTTTCCCTAGGGATAAGAATCTTCACGAAAACCCTAGCGAGATTCCCTAGCCTTTCGTAGATAACGACTGGATGAGATAAGAGTCGGTGAACCTTTGTAAAGATAATTTTGTTTTCTCGTATCGATCTACGTGATTTATCTGAATTTATTGTATGCATATTAACTATTGGACTTTTTATCTAGTTACTTTTACGACTTGCCTAGTGACTTTCTTCGTTTCCGAGGATACGAATTGAAATTAATAAAATTTCGTGCAGCCGTTTATTCAGTGGACGATTTGAGTCTTCTTCGTTGATTCGGTGTATGGGAGTAGAAATAATGTTATATTTATCTTCCGTGCTAAAAGGGGTAACTGACGACTTGGACCGGACTACTAACAGACTTTTGTCTATCGCACGTGGATTACGTGACTTAAGAAATTTATTATGGCCTAGAGAGTATGGATGAATAAGTAAGGGGTCCAGGGTTAACGGAAGAGAAGAGTCCGACTGGAGAAATAAGAGCTCGCTTTTGTTTCAGGCCGATGTCCGATAGTGCTCCACGCGTGGACGTGTTCCCTCGTGGTCGCTTAGGACACGTGTCTGACATTTGCGAATACGTACGGGTCAGATACTACAATGAGGCCCTCTGGTTACTTAACATTCTATGAGGCTTCTTCGGCAATTAGAATCCACGTGGATTCCTTGCGTGCCTCTTTTGGCTCGTCTCCTGCGGTAGAATCGTGAGGTCTTTTGAATTAAATAATTTCGAGGATTAAATTCAAAAATCCATCGTCCATTTCAAAACGACGAATTACGTTATTTGCATTGCCTCGCTGTTACTCCGTGACTGCAGCCACTTACGTTAAAATTAGCGTCTGGGGGAAAATGAAATTCCCTAGTGAGAATGACTTCGAGAACGAGAGTGCACGTTTGGCTGGTATCCCGTGAAAAGTAAAACGAAGTGTTGCACGGAGGGGAAGAAAAATAATGCAATGCTCCTACACCGTAACTAGTAACGAGACGGTGAACTGGGCTTATCTGGCTTCACAATGGCTACGCGCTAAGTACCCGCGCCTCTGTAATTCTACTGGCATGAGCCTCGTGAACATTAGTTGCTCGTTACTCGAGGCAGAGCCGCAACAATGGGCGCGAGGCGTATCGCAATTTGCGGAATGAATTCCTGTCTAAACTACCGGCTGACACGTGCGATTGAACTTCTTAGCTTTATCACGGGCTTCTCGCAGATACAAGGATAAAGGGATCAATTAATCGGTTGATAATCGAAAATTTTATTATTTTCCTAGTAACGATTTAGCCATGTTCTTCTTTTTTTACGGGTTGTTAACCAACCCGTTGTACAGTCCGGACAAAGTTTACTCGTGATAGGGTCACGTTCTACGCTTATGCGTGAGTGGTGCTAATCGTTGCTCAGACGTTCTAATTAGGCGGGTTGTACTATAAAATAGGGGGAAAACCAAAAAAAAAAAAGATTCAAAGATGAGAAAAGACGGCGTCAAGTACCAAAGGATTCGTGCTGACTAAGAATAAATATTTTCTCGAGGTGTCGAGGACGGTGATAAAGGCAAGAAAAGATCTTTTCTTTGTATCATGCCGACTGTCTCTTTTTTATTTTCTTCTTCAGCCAAACGTCTTCTTTTCTTTTTTTTTTTTTTGGCAAAAAATTGCATAGGATCCTCATGAATTTTTTTTTGTCTACTCTGCTAATTATAATAGGGGAATTAGCGTTGTCTTTATTTTTTCTCATTTTTTCTTATCCTTCTCCATTCTTTCAGGCTATCCTACAGAAATCCTCGGTGTCAGTCGAGATCGAAGTCAGACCACGGCAACTGGTACCGGATACCAACTGTTTCATCGACTACCTGCCACAACTGCAGTTGATCGCTAAGGCCACTTCCGGTGCACAGCCAATATATACGCTGATGGTACCCCTGGTTGGTAAGTGGGATAATTAATAAATTTACAGGTGCATCCGACACCAAGGTTGGCTCCTGCGTCGAATGACTGAAATGTAGGAAACTTGGATGACCTAGAATTATCATTGTTACTAATGATCAACGCTAACGATAGTACCAATAGTGGCGATACTGCTGGTGTCGGTAAAACAGATTCAAATTAAATTTGAAAAGAAGTAAGACAATGACGGAGCAAATATATGAAATTGGTCCAGGACAATGAACTTGAGCATACAGTCCATTTCCATCGAGAATATCGCTCGGCTTTAGAAAGACTCCAGAACGAAGGACCGGTTAACCTTTGACCCGGGCGCCCATTTCTCAGCCGCAGGACGACCGATTATCCTTGGCAGTCAGGATAAAATAACAAAGGCCATGTAAGAGATCGGGGTTGGGGTGGTTTAAACGTCTGCAAATAATGCTAACCTGCCGATAAATAATATCCTGATAAATTACGATGGTTCCACGAAAAAGGATATTTTAACGAGGCAGAGCGTAGCCAGCAGCAAAACCTTCGGGTTCGAACGTATAATAAAATATATCGATAACCAAGGGGTCACAGGGTCATTGTCATTAATGATTTGGCGCGGCTAAAAAAAATATATATATACATTTCAATATTTAATATAATTTTTCAAAAATCATATATTACAATCTCCTACTCCATGCGTATATCCTTAAAGCATACGGAGATCGTGTCCTTTGGTACTTTCCAATTTCATATTATACCGTGTTAATGAAACAGCCATAGAAATATGTATATTTGATTCAACCGGAATAAAAAAAAGGCAAATATTGATTATCGATAGGAGATACCTTGACCTATTGAATTTTTCGAAAAAAAAAAATTCCAAAATTACGCGGTAACATTTGCCAGCGATATTAGGCATTAATAGAATCCTTGTATTGAAATTCTGTGTACAGTCGGCAATGGGCTTATGTCATTGACTGAATCTCAACCATAGATCATGACCTCTGAGGTCAAAATGATTACGAAAGCGCAAACACCTATTTCATCGTGTCATCCGTCATGGTACCGATGATCGTCATCGTCATCGCCCGTCACAGTTGTCGTGCCAGTCCTTCGTACCCACCATACACCTTTACCGATTCTCCCTGCTACTTGGCCAGCAATGATAGTTCATTGGGTCATCGTCATTAAGTCTCGTGAGAATGACTTACAGACGCAGAAGGCCTTGCGGACTCCATTGGCCACGCGAAGCCACCCTTCGTCCTTCCGATCCTCGTTCCCATGATCCTCATCAATTTCGTTCGTCCCTGCCGGTATACATGAATATCCTTATTTTCCCCGACCGGTCGAAAGGCCCCCATTGGCCGCCGCGCAGACGCTAAACGTAGACGTCGGGTCGATGACGCCGTGATTATTACCAGTAATGGCAGCAGGCCTTTGCGATCCTCAGGAATCCGAATCGATTCGCAGCTGGCAATTATGCCACAATTGGCTAATCCAGCCTGTCGCGCCGGATGGCCTACAAAAGGACGTATCTCCGGGAGTCCCTTGCGCAACCCTCGATCGAGCCAACCGGCATCTTTATCCTCGTTCGATGCGCGGTAATACGTGAAAAATTATTTTTTTATCAAAATAACAAAATTACGTAACCTTGGCAACCAGTCTCGTTGAATCTCCCAAAAGTGGTAAAAATCGTATCAAATTCATCTTACGACTTGCCATGTTACTCGATTGTCAATAGAGATTTTAATTGGTCAATTAATTAAAAATACTCCCGGACTCCGCATAGATAATAATTAACTCGTCCAACGTCGTACCAAGGACTTCCTGCACGCCGGCTAATTGGATCCTTGGATCGGCGAATAAAATCATTGCCAATGAGAAATAGACTCGAGTACCCGATGACACAGTGACACGGTAACACGTGGTCAGCTGTCAAGTAAAATCAGTGACTAAGAATATTTGTCAATGATACAATTGAACGCGTCGATCATCGGCGTTACGCAAGATAAATAATAATACATAATTATATATTTCGCTTAGCATAAATTTTGATCGCGTCTTATTGGATTTCCTGCCAAAAATTTTTTCTCCCGTCAATTCTAATGGCGACTTGTCTTTTATCCGTGCTGTTTTATATCTGTCTTCCGAGAAATTCACGGAAGCTACGACTGTCGTAATGGCGCAGGATATCGAGGACGTCGCTTTAACATTTAAGGAGGATCGGCGTGACTGTAGCGATTGATTGATTGCCTCTCGCGGTGTATTAGCCAGGACTCCTCTTTGTAGGCTAAGAAATTCCAGGAACGTCAAACGAGAGACGGATAATGCTGGATGTATTAGGTAAACTCGTAGATGCTGGATTCTGATCGTGAGAGTTAACCAGCCAAGAGAATGACCGAACGGCTGGACAAAGAGACCGAGAGAGAGAGAGAGAGAGAGAGAGAGAGAGAGAGAGAGAGAGAAACCATCCGTATGATGGACCAAGTCAGGAAGATGATAGTCAGCAGACTCTAACTTGGAGCAATGATCATGTATCGCATATAGGTATATAGATGCTTATAAGTTAGACCAGTTAAGTCCGAATAGGGAAGAGCGTGGGATAAGAAGAAAATATATATATACACGTGAACCCATAGAAATCCTAATAATAAAGGTGAGCTCACAACGTCCGATATGAATAGTAGAGTCATTGACATATTCCCACAATGCATCACGTTGCATTGGCTGCAAATATATATATATATATATATATATATATATATATATGTGCAGATTGTAAAATCCATCGACCGATCGATCAATGATCTTCTGTCGATCCCAAGGCCATTTGTCAATGATCGATCAGTCATTGTCATACGTCATAGATCAGTAAACATATTGACTGCTTGACAGCTGTAATTACATATATTAATATATGTTAATTAACGGGACGGAAGTTACGTGTCTTTATTTACTTTTAATTAAATCATTCGTGTATATATGTATATATACCGCGTGGATCTTAATTGTCCGATTATGCTTGTTACGTGCGTACTCGTATGTGATACGTAGTTGTTGGGCATTCGAGTGATTGTCGGTGAATGAGCTGGTTAGACTTATAGCCGTGGTCTGGGACATGATGTAAAGGTGGGATCACACAGGACGACTCATCCTCATAAATTTAATAGTAAAAGTGACTGTCAGATCATATCAGCGATACGGTATACATATGTTATGCATGCATGGACGATGCCTATATGTCTGACTATCTGGTTCTCCATACGGTCTGCCTGATTGCCGACCATAGATCATAGTTGCCTAATCCATTGGCCTAGTCAGCTTCACAACTGTTAAGCCAGTTAGCGTCGGTACGTCTGTCGGATGCACAGGTCCAGTTGGACGGGTCAGGGATTCATGGTTAGAAGTCATTTCCACGTATTGCTCAGCTTCCGTCATCTTAGTCTGTTCAATATCCTCGGGGGTGGCTACAGATATTTTCCTTGAAGATCTCTATCGTTTTTATATCTGAAGGATTTTGATTTTATTCATTATTTTCATTCGACCCGATTCCCTTGATCGTTGGGGGTCGTGGATGGGGATGGACGAGATCTTTGGGGATCGTTGACGAGGTGGGGGGTTGACGTAGAGATTTTGGTGGGGATGGAATTTAAGAGGGGATTAGGGAGGATGCTTATCTCAGATATCGAAGGAATTCGATGATGAAGGATGAGGGATGTTTTTTCGAACGAGGGTTGGATGCTGGATTTATGACATTTTTGTTATGACAATCTGATATCAGTGATTTTTGACCTCGTCTTTTATATGGGGTTCTGGGTGGTTTTTTTAATAATTTTTTTTTTGGATTTCATTTTCAATTCACTAATGGGGTGGATAGAAGCTTTAAAAAATTATTGGAATTTTTCTAAGCAAAATGACCGAGGGGGATGATTTTGGGGGAAAAAACGGTTTAGTCGCTACTCGTATTTTCCATCAGGGTGGAATACGCTCCGGTACCAAGGGGGTGGCTTTTACGGTGATGGTGAATATAAATACTACGGGGATGAACCCGGGCATATATGTGTATAGGAGTTACGGGTACCGACCCAGAGGATAGACCAATGCATACCAAACGTTGTCGAATCTCCGTGTTCGTCCAATTGAAAATATTTCCAATAGGATTGAAATTCCATTTGCCAAGATTTTGTAGAACGCCTCAACTCTTGGCCCACCGGGTGCATGGTCCATTATCGATTCGTATACCTAGATAGAGCTTAAGGGTAGACAAAAAAAATACCAAAATGTAGATCACAGATCCCCCAATCTAAATCCCAGTCACTGCTTAAACATTGAATCTAAAATATATTCCTCGCAAAGGGAAACGCACTGGTACCCTGTATTTACTTTGGTTTCAGCGATATATACCCAGAGTCCAAGAATGAAAAAAAAAATCCAAAATTCACTCAAGTATAACCAAAGGGAGTGCCTGTATCCTCTCTTGGTTCTGTTCGGCGATTGTTCCATCCCTTCTTTATTTTTCTTTCAACCCCCCCCCCCCCACTTCT